>NC_031768.1:62860886-63027624 GCF_001522545.3 Parus major | reverse complement strand
GGCGATGCGCGGCCCCTCGGGAAGCGGCGGCTGCGGCCTCCCGGGAGAGGCGCCGGGCCGGGGTCGGGCGGGCTCTGCCACCGCGGGCCCCCGCCGAACGCAGGCCGGGGCTTCCTGCTCCAAACGGGCGGGTGTTGGCGGAACGGGAGTGCTGAGCCTTCCTCCCTAAGGAAGGCTGGAGCCGGCGGTGTGGCCCGGGAGCGGTGTGTGCCCTCCCACGTGTGAGTGCCCGCGGTGAGCCCCGCTGCTGCCCTGCCGCCGGGGTGCCGGCCCGCTGTGACCTTGGGGAGCCGAGCTACGGCCTGCCCACGCGGGCCATTGCAAGGAGCAGCGCTTCCTTCTGCGTGCATCTCACTCTTTGGAGAGTGCATCGGCAAGGAGAAACATCTGGGGCTGAAATAACATCTGCTTGCAGAGGACTCTGCAGGACCTGTTACACTTAGGCTTCTGTATTTCCAGGTTTGAGGTTTGGATTTGCTTTGGAAGTCACAGAGCAGTTGCTGCCTCGTTCTACCTACATGCAACTTTTAATAGAGTAGTGTTATTGCAAACGGGAAAAAAGAGGTACGTACTGATACTATACTAATTTCGTTTTGACTAACATAAATTGAAAGTGGGACTGTGCTAATATGGATCAGACAGCTAAACTTCCTTCTCTCTTAAAAGGTCCATATTTTTATAGGCATTTACTTTTTTCCTTCTGCTGCCAAGTTTTCTGTGGGTGATCTGGCATGTGCTCCCTTTGGGGACTGGCACGAGTCGATAAGCACTCAGCCTGATGAAAGCAGTGTACATTTTACTGAGCACAGACAGTTGTTGCTTTCTAGTAATTCCTTTCATTCAAAGTCTGTCTCAATGATTTGTTTCTTTCTCTCCTAAATGAGAAGCGAAACTCGGAGTGCAGTGTGAACACTAATGAGATATATAGGATAACAAAGCATAATTTGGCCTTGGAGCCTCCGTTTTGAAGTAACACCCAGCGTGCTGTGCTGCCAGTGACAAAACAGTTCAAATCTGAAGGCACAATTATGAAATTACATGTGTTAGTGTCATTTATTGCAAAAGCAACGTTTTATTTTGTATTAAACTCATTTAGATTTATGTAACAGATTCGATAGGTAAAGTCACTGAGTGACAGTATTTGGCCTACTGGTGTATTTTTTTAGTGTTAAGAATAATAAATCTGTTTAGAGACAGGCTTTCTTAAAGCCTTGGTTGTATTCAAGCATCTTATGTTTCTTATACAAAGGATGTGGTTTATACAATGTGTGTTTTTATGATTCTTTCAAGGTAGCCTACTGGGAATTATGTTTCCCATTCATATTATGCCAAAATATATTTTGGGAGGTAACAGGCTTCAAAAGAAGGATTACAGTAGGTAGAGCAGTGAAAATTGTTCTGTTTACTGATGTACTGTGCTTGAAGACAGGCTTAAAAGCCAGTGAGGCACTAATTCTGTGTATTTGTGTGGGTTTTAAGACTCATGCAGCTTTTTGACAGCACTGCCAGAGAAGCGTCTCGCTCAGCAGCCCGGTTCTGAAACAGTGGGAGCTCTTTGGCTGAGTTATTTTACTCCAGATAAATAAGCTTGTTTTAACTGCTTGCCCAGTGAAAGTATCTTGCTGCAAACTTGAGAACTGAATTCATTTGAATGTTTTATTTCAAAGTGTTACATTTGTATTTCTGCTTTTCAGCTGCCTTCCTGAGAGACGAGGTGTAATTCTTATTTATAATATTCTGGTGTGGGGGGGGACTTGCACTAGGAACATGACAGCCAGACACAATTCAAGATGTTCATGTTCATTCCCTTTCTACTCCTCTTCTGAAAGCCACCCAGTGTGCCTGTATCATCGTTGGCAGAGTTTTCTTAGTTGCTCTTCCCCATGAGCAGATTCTGTTTTGCTTTACAGGTGAGGAAATTAAATATTCCAGCATGAAATATTCCTGCCTTAGACACCTCAGGGAAGACTATGCCTCTATAATCAATATAAAAGTAACCTTCAGCACTGTTCCCTGGACATACTCTTTTGCTTTCATTTGAGAGATCCAGAGAGATAAGAAGCTGGAAAGCCCAAGTGAACTGAACCTAGGTAGTGATACTCCAGGAGACCTGCCCAATGCAACAAAATCAGTCAAAATACAAATATGCTAAGTCTCATTCCTGACCACAACCATTTTCTGTCTCTAAATGGAAGAGTGGATCTGAAAGCACACCTGTAATGCTTTCACCTGTCAACTTATTGTAAACTGTGTATGTTTCATCTTTCTCTTCCCTCAGGAAACAAGTATCTCCATACCTAGCAGGCAACAGGAGACTTTGCTCTGAAATAACTGATAAACAAGTGTGAAGCATGAGGATCAACTCTGCTGTTCAGGCTGCTATTGACCTCACAGCAGGTGCTGCAGGTAATGCTTTATTGCACAAAACTTCTGAGATACAGTTTTAATGCCTTTGACAAATATAAAAGCAGTTTCCAGTTGCTATAAAAAGTCTCACCTTCTGTGTTTTAAGGGTATGAGGAGAGGCAGTGACCTCAGCCAGTGTTGTAACTATATCCCTATTGCTCCTCCCTGCTGAAACCCCTGCCACACAGTGAGGATATAACACCTTACTCAGACTAGTCATTTTCTATAAGGAGGTTTAAGTTCTGCTTACATGAGTTTAAGAATCAGAGTATCAGCAGAGTTTTGCAAGGAAGTCGATGTGTGAGTGATTGAGGTGCTGCTTTTGTCACAGGAACCGTCCCTAACTGAAAGGGACAGGAGGCTATCTGAAAGGTTTCTGGCTCAGACAACATCCTGGTGTGGATCTCTAAAACCTCCAAAGCTCAGTAGGAGAACTGGTGATAAATTTGTGTAACTGACTTCCACTTCAGTCCAGTCTGTGCTGTAAAATTTTGCTGGACCAGTTGTGTGGGAATGGTTGCACTGTCTCACTGATATTGCCATGTTGGTAATGTCTGTGGCTCAGGGATGCAAATTTGAACACTGCCAGGGAAAAGGGGTCTTTTTGACTTATAAGCTAACAATGGTTATATGGAAAAGGTGGAAGATTTGTCTAATTCACTTTTGTAACTAGTTTAGACAATTTTAGTGATCTTTTTTTTTCCCCACACAATAAATTAGTCAGTCCTTTTATGACAATGTTAATGCTGTGAGTATGACAGTATTAATGGTGCTAAATGCATTCAGTGGTAGTTACTTGAAGTCATTTGTCAGAGTGGAGGTTAACAGTGCAGTGAGAAAGCAAGGGGTAACACCACAAGTCTGGTGTGGCAATCTCTGCACTCTTTAGAAAAAATAATTAAGTAAGCAAACAGCTCATTTCTCCAGAAAATGTACAACCTGGTTTTACCTTCCTCTCCAGATACAGTCTTGACTACCTCATAAGTAATGACATATTGAGGCAAGCAAATTCTGGACAAGAATAAGTCATTTGGCTGTCTGTGGTCACAGTCCTTTACCTAGGATCTAAGCAACCTCTAATCCCTTCTTTCATTCAGTAGAACTCTTTTCCCCACCACTGCCATGTTATTATTAGGACCACACTTGTCTGAATGTTGTAACAGATTTGACTTTTTTGGGTTTCTGGTTTAATTTTGTAGTTGGGTTGGGTTTTTTATGACTCTTTACTGCTGGCTGGAAGAATTTTTATTTTTTTAATATATTTCAGATAAATACTAGGACTCTTGGTCTTTATCTTGAGGCTTACAAAGTTCCAGTTGCAGTTTACTAGGTTTTTTGCACCAACTTCAATAAAAGGCTTTTTGGAACAGCCATTCTGTCAACTTCCAGTTTTTCAGCTTTACATTTCAAAGACCATTCCTGGTTTCTCTGGGTATCTTCCAACAGTCATTATTTTATTACAGGAACCTAGCATTTGACCTGTAGATTAATATCTACCTGACTTCCCTGCAAATAACATTGTCTGATCCTTTCCAGCTCTGCTTTTCATTTGAAGCTCACATGGGTGTTACTGGTCTGAGCCAGCTACTTTTCTCCTTGGTTATCCTTCCAGAGCAGGAAACCCTTTGTGCTTCCTTGCATGATTTGCTCTGAAGTTTTTAATGATCCATCTGGTTGAGAATGAGATTTTATGGCAGCTAGATCCCGAGTTTCTCTCAAGTACCTCTTTGCAGAGAAGCAAGAATAGTGTTATACAAATGTGTTCGCAAAGAGTAAAATGGATTGCAAATAACACTAACTAAACAAATGCTTACTCTTCTCCCCACTTAAAAGAAAAATAACTAATCTTAATTGGATGCACAAATTTGTTTCCATTTCAGTTACTTTGCTATCTGCATTTACAGATAAATTAAGGAATGTAACAAAACCATGAACCCTATATAAGGTACACCTATCATGTGCTTCCTGTCAGGTATTTGCTGATAGATTGCTATTGCTGTTTCTTACTGAAAAAGTGTAACATCAGCTCTTCCTGCAGACTACAGAACTGAGTTAGATCTTGCAGAAGAACACTGCACTGTGAGCAAAACGGTTACTGATGACATTGATGGAAATACTGTGCAAGTTTTCAGGGTATTGACCTTGCAGTTCAGTATGGAGAAGATAGCACATTGAGAAACTTTGCCCTTTTGCCCTTTTTCAGCTTACACTTGACACTTCCTTCCAGTCTGGAAAGAAACATGCTTAAGAGCTATCTGGAGTTTTGAAGTAAAGGGTTTGATTCTTTGGTTATCAATTTATTATGTATGATCAGTTTAGCAGTCTCAGCAGTCTTCCTCTTGTCCTGGAGATATCACTTGATTACTAATCTTTCAGGGTTGGGATTTTTTTGCTATTACTAGAATGTAAAATCAGAGATGTCTTCTGAACCACTGCATTAATGGGCAAAGGAAAATGTTATTTAACTCATTGACACAAGTGACTTGATTGCAGAACAATACCTCTATTTCAGTACAAGTTTATAAAAGGGAACAGATTCATTTAGAAGCTTGCTTTTCATGAGATAAAGAAATGTTTAATGAGAATCATGTTGTTACTGCTCCTTTGCCTGATTTTTTTTTTCTTAAGGTAACTAAATTCACCAGTGACAATTGATGCCATTGTGCTAAAATCAGTGCACTTGTCTTTTCCTACAGAGAATGAATTAATTTTTTCTGTGTGATTTTCCTTATACTGGCGCTTCAGCATAGGTGTTGCAGTTTGATAACCTGCAGCCACTCTGTTAACTTCCATTGCTTGCCTAGGTGGGACTGCCTGTGTGGCAACTGGCCAGCCCTTTGACACTGCAAAGGTGAAGATGCAGACGTTCCCCAACATGTACAAAGGACTTGTTGACTGTTTTGTCAAAACCTATAAGCAAGTGGGATTTCGAGGCTTCTACAAGGGAACCACACCAGCGCTTGTAGCCAACATTGCAGAGAACTCCGTTCTGTTCATGTGCTATGGATTTTGCCAACAAATTGTGAGAAGAATTGTTGGAGTAGACAGGAAAACAAAGCTCAGGTTAGTAATAAATATATAGTTTGTATTTTAAAATAAATAAGTATATAAAATTTCATGCAATTGCTCTTTGCCAATACTGTACTGTCAGGGTGCAAGTGAGGTCCCCGGCTCTCTTCTGATGGTGCACAGTGTAGTAAATTTTGGAATATAGGCCTTAGTGTGACAATATAGTGTCTAATATAACAGAGCCATCTACTAACCAGTCACTGCAGCTGGCTTGTGTAGATGATTACGGCTTAACTGGAGTACTCAAGACCTGGAATGTTTTTACTGATAGGATTGAGCATTTCAGCACCTGAAAGTTAGAATTCCCTTAATTTCTAGGTTCTGATTTTGCAGGGGAGGTAGTGGCTCTTATTACAAGGAGGCATACTAAGGGGGAAGGGCACTTTTCTAATACTGTCTTGCTTTTAAAAATGTCTTTATTTAAGGTTCAAAAGCTTGCTCACATTACAAAACCCTTACCTTTTCCTACCCATTGAAATGTAGGAGGTAGGCCTACTAGCAGTATGTTTCACTTCTTCACCGTCTTTTGTGATCATCCTGGAAGGCAGACCACAGATGTGCAGAGGTCCTAGGATCATCTCACATGACTGAGGCACCATGGTCATGCTGGATGTAGGGAAGGTAGTGTAGGAAACAGAAACTGTACACTGGTGCATTACTCTGTCTTTGGAGCTGGATACAGAATGGGAATGTGAGTATGCAGCAACAGCAAGCACCTTTGGTATCTGACAGTTCTTTCCTTGGTCAGGTAATGGTGGTTTTCAGATCCAAGATGGCTCTGTAATGCCCTGTTGATTCAAGGTCATATAGTGTGACTGCAGAGTTGCTCTACAACAAAGCACTAAAGAAGTTTACTTGAAAGATTGTCCCTTGGTGTTGTTTCCTTATTCTCTTCATCTAGATCATTGTGTATATGATATATATAACTTATATATATCTTATACCATATATATATACACCTTACATATATCTTATGAGGTACATATAAGAGAGAATTGTATTGACATAGTCTTCAGCAGGGCCCTGATGAGAACATGTGGTCTGTCCAGGACACCCCCACCCATTTTTACTATAGTGTTACACTTTCAAAAAAGGACAAACTATAAAACATTTTTCAGTTAAAGGAATACATGTCACTGATGCATAGGTCACAAAGAAAAGAAGAGAGGAATGCTAAATTCTGTTTATCTTTTAATATATGCTTAGTTCAACCAACAGATTTAATTTCATGCTGAAGTCTAATGTGAGACAAAATGGGAAGAGAAGTGCTAAATTCCAGTCACTGCTCTGCAGGCAGTTACTGATTTCTTCCACTTTGAAAGTTGTTATTACTGCCATATCTGAATGTCACAAGCTTCATGTCAACAACTTGAGTTTTGTGATGCTTCAAGGTGAAAAGCTGTAGCTTTAATCTCTGATACTATAGATGTATCAAACTGCTGGGCACAAGGCAAGCATCTCACTTGGATGGAAAGAATTTCTGTGCTGCAGTGAGATCAGTCTCAGCTGTGCTGACTCCCCAGGTTCTGAAAGAGAAGCTCCACTTCTGTGCTATTGTGCAGCTCCTGTCCAAAACACTAGTGTCTGTGGGAGCTTGTTCAAAATGCATCATAAAGCAGTGTTGCCCTGGAGTAACAGCCTTTTGAGTCCTGGCAGTTTAGCAACCCAGAATCTGTGGTACGTGTAAAATCACCACAAAATAAGCCTCAGTTTTGGAACACTGAGTCCCTACAGATGACAGTGCTGTCTTACTTGTGGTGTGGTTTATGTTTGTGCTGTCTCTGATTCACATGGTTGCATTCATAGCAGCACACCCATACAAAGATTACAGTGATCCATTGTGCCTGCTTTCAGTTTTCTAGCATCTTCCTCTGAAAGCCTTTATTAATACTGGTAAAGTGAATTTGACATCTATCTATATGAAGTGATTATTGGTCTTATTCTCTTTTGAGAAAGTAATTAGTAACTAAAAGTTGTCCAGTAAAACAAGTCTATGGAAATCTTTATAAATGCTATAAAATCTTCTCTTCCTGGCTTTTATTCTGCTGCAATCACTGAAGTATAGCAAAAAGGGTAGAGGTTGCAGTATATCTCTTTGGTGTCAAAAGGGTGTCTTTCAGTTGTGTAAGAAAATGGGAATAGGTTTTTCCTGCCTCTGGTTCAAGTAACTGTCCTTTGCCCTTGAGAATCTTTCCACCAAGACTTTCTTTCCACCAAGTCAGTTTTTCTTGATGCTATTTAGGGTACAACTCCAGGAAGCTGATTGCTGGTGTGTTGGTTCTACTGCACTAAATTTCAGTGCCCAAATACCTTCTGCAGTTTCTTTCTTGCAGTGATCTACAGAATGCTGCTGCAGGCTCCTTTGCCTCTGCCTTTGCCACCCTTGTTCTCTGTCCCACAGAGCTGGTGAAGTGCCGGCTGCAGGCTATGCATGAAATGCAGTTGTCAGGAAAGATAATCCAGGGACACAAGTAAGTATACACCCTGCTTAATATCTCTGAAACCCTTTCTTATGTATTATTTCTTCAAATCCTGTGTTGGCTCAGTGTCACATTTGTAGTGCACTGCTAACCAGAGGAGAGTTGGGGGTGGGAGGGTCACAGCCTGCAGCCCTTCTGGGTGATAGTAAAGCTGGATGCCAGTGAACGGCTCCTTCAGGTTCCTTCAGATCTTGCTCCTCAGAGCAGGATTTTCCTCTAAGTCTTACATGAATCCAATTATTTGCCCAATAGGTCTCACCATTAACTGTTGCTGCAGTTGTCTATTGTTCTATAACCTCTTATTATCTGGCTAGTATCACTGACTGGATCAACCTCTCTCAGTACAGTTTGGTCAGTAGTGAAAGGTGTTATCCAAAAGGATGGTCCCCTTGGATTTTATCGTGGCCTGTCCAGCACTTTGCTGCGGGAAGTCCCAGGCTACTTCTTCTTCTTTGGAGGGTATGAACTGAGCCGGACATTCTTTGCCTCTGGGAGACCAAAAGATGAATTAGGTATGGTACCTTTTTAGAGGTGGGTTTTAGCATGCTGTCATGAGGGACATAAAGGAGAGTGTATCTTCCCTGAAGATATACTAATGATGTTGTAAAATATATGCAAAATGAAGGAAATGAGGCATACTAAATATGGAGGGCTGTATTTTGTGTATCCATAGTAATAAATTATTGAAGTGACCATTTTCCAATGAAGCAGGATGCATCATAGAGAATTAATACAATGAGCTAACACTACAAAACTGCAGAAATATCTGATCCCACAGTGTAACACAAGACATTTCAGCTGGCATTCAGAGTGATTTTGAAGTATTTAGCTGCAGTCCCTTGAACGGTGTGTTCAAGTATATGCTGAACTGTATGCTGACCATTAGATATAGTTACACTGATAGTAAGAGAACACTGAGATTGAAAATTAGAAATGAAAAAAAAACAGTCATACAAGAATAAAGATTGCCTCTTTCCTGGTAAAAGACTGAACCAGTAATACTTTGTCTTGCGTGGAGTCAGAATTTCAGCTGCATGCATTTTGGACTTGTAACAAAACACTTAAAAACATCTGATCTGAAACACAAAATTGGGGTACATCATGAAAGAAATGACCGATCACAAAATAACTCCACTGTACCAAATAAATCCCTGTATATGTGATTAGTAGCACTATATGATGTTACTCTAAGCCATTTCACAATTAACCTTGGAAGGTTATTTACAAGTGTTAAAAAAGTGAATTTAGTTAATAAAGTCAAAGTTGAACTTTAAGTTACAGTTTTTTAGCATGGCCAATAATCTAAGAGGTGCTCTTTATAATCTTTGAGTTTCTAGTTAAGACTTGCAATTTACCAGTGGCTGAAATTAACTTAAAGGCTATTGAGAGAACAGAAACTGCTCTTTTGTCATAAGCAGGTTCCTCTGTTCCCTTTGAATCCTGTAGATGAAATAATGTTATATTTGTGTTGGGGAAAGTGTGGTGTATAAAAGCATATTTCTTAACTTTTAGGTCCCATTCCTTTGTTACTGAGCGGAGGTTTCGGAGGCAGCTGTCTGTGGATTGCTGTGTATCCTGTGGACTGTGTCAAATCTAGAATTCAGGTTCTTTCAATGGCTGGAAAACAGGCAGGCTTTATGGGAACATTTTTAACTGTTGTGAGAACAGAAGGTGAGTATGCAAGCAGATCAACTGAATCTATAAGGCTGCAAACTGAAATCTATACCCTCCAATACCCAAAATGACTTAAGAGACCTAGTCCAGTGATAATGTGTTAGAGACAGACAATAACTGTTTCTAGCAAACAAATATCTACTTCATGTAGTGTGGAAAGCTTAGAATCTAGAAACTGAGACCTACTTCATCTTCCCTGCCTCTTGGTTCAGGAGATGATTCACTTAAACCTAACAGAAAACTACTATGCATTAAAAGCAGATAAAGAAATGAGCTCTATTACCTGTGACCAAATCTATACATGAAAACTAAAGGAACTAGGTAAGTTCCATGCAGAAGTTTTCTTCACCTCTAAGAGTTAATATGTGACTGAGGATTGATTTATCAAACAGCCCTATCCAGCCTGGCAACTTGAGGCATCTACTTCAGCATTTCCTCTCTGGAAAAGGCCTTTGTCAGGTGCTTTGGAAGAGGGTCTGAGAATATACATGGCAGCAGATATGAATTCTGGCCCCATTGCTAGATAAGACTCCCAAGAAGAGTCTGACTTGGGATACAGTTCTAACATAGTCCTGCTGCCCCCTTGCCAGCTGTTGTACAGCCATTGTCAAGTTATCTCAGCTGACCAAGACCTAGTCATACCTGAAATAAGCATCTAGTATAAGCCCTTACATGGCTAAACTCCTGTTACAACATTAAATACTCCCATATCAATATCCAGTACCACTACAATCAGTAGCTACACTAGTGAGTTCAGCTCTCTGTGTTCATGCTTCTCTAAGCAGAAGCATTGCTTAGTATCCTACAAAGGTAAGAGCACAGTAGTTGATGCACAGTCACTTTAATAAATTGATAACTGGCTCTGGTTTTATTTCCAGGTGTGCTTGCCTTGTATTCTGGACTGACACCAACTATGATTCGTGCATTTGTGGCCAACGGGGCACTGTTCCTTGCCTACGAGTACAGCCGGAAACTTATGATGAAACAAATAGATTCTTACTGATACCATCTAGCAGACCAAGAACAAGAGATTGTTTAAGGGTCTTTTAAATAAATGATGAAAAACACATAGATCACATGATGGTCTGAGCAGAACCAAATCAGTGACCTAATTTTAGGAGCTCAACTCCACTTTAAGATTTGTAATCTTTTAATATCAGGTGAGTTTATGGAGGTGTGTACATGTTGCTTGAATTGCACAAGCAGAACTATTTCCCTCTTACAGATTCTGCACTAGGTACACTGCATGTCATAAATGTCTTTCCTGACCTGTAATGGTGCTAAAAATATTTACATTGACCTGTGGGGTTTAATGTAATATGCAAAAGTAGGTTGTGATTTGTCTACAACAAAGCACTGGTTTTAAAACTGCAGCAGTTGTGACCTTTTGCAGTTGTTGTTATCTGACTCAAAATAACGTCAGTTCTTGTCTAATCTTAATCTGAGTATAGATGACTTGGACATACCCCTCACCTAGGGAGACCTTTCCTTCTCCAGCTACAGCCCCTGTCCTGCTCCATCTCACTTCTGCCCTGTGACTTGATAAGTTAATGGCAAAGGCGTCTGACTTGCATACTGCCCTAGTGAATGGGTTTATAAAAGTAGGAAACATTCGCCCTCTACCGCATATGAGACTTACAGCCCAAGATAGGCCTGCAGTTTTGATAAAAGCAGTACAGTAACAACATTAAGAAGGCTGTATTGCATTGTATTGTTTTCTAAATCCTTTCAAGAAGTGCTGGAGTATGCTAACAGTACTTAATAACAATGCTTAACAATAGGGACAGTGCTGGAAATAGCTGCTGCCTCTGAGCACAGAATTGTAACTTTGTGCAGGCTCCCATTTAGGTCACCTTGGCATGAATGAGGCCACGTGCTGGAAGGACAGGAAGCTGAAGAGGAACAGACAGCCAGAACTGACACCATGGTCTCTGATATAGCAGTCTTACTGGGGCAGGAGTCTTGGCCTTGCTGTGCCTCTTCAGCTGAGTGGAAAAACTGGTTTGACTGGATAGCTTGTATCACCTTCAGGCCTGGAGGGCATGGCCTCCTTGGTCATGGTACTTGATTAAACTTGCAGTTAGTCAGTATTACCCAAAATGATGCAGCGACACCTCTTTCCAGATGCCACTTTTGTTCTTCAAGAAGACTGCTCTTTGTACGAGCATGCTCTGCTTTGTGACAAGCAGCTACTGCCTTATCTTGGAATAAGCCAAGCAGGTCTTAAGAGCAGCACAAACTTCTCCTGGAGCTGTACAGAGATGCTTCCTGGATGCTCTAAGTGCAGCCCACCCGTGTGAGGAGAGTGGGGGGCACAGAGACCTTTAACTTGCTGAGATCATCACAGCTACATGGAAAGTAGCAGCTTGTCGCAGAAACCACATTTGCCAGTGACAGACAACAGTCAGAGCAGGAAGAACCTAGTTTTATATGTTACAGCTTCCCTTTCAGATCCCAGAAATAGGAACAAGCTTTAAGCATAGATGAAATCACCCCAATACCTGCTGCTTCTTGCAGTGGAGCCAGGGTGCATTTAAACTGGCTCATTCCTTGCATTGTTGCAGCCTCTTTGATGGAAGGTGGTTGCTGCAGTTCCACAAAATCTCATTCCAGCCTCCAAGTGCAAAAAGAACAATTCACCTCCCTTTCATATACCATGAGAAAATGCAGTTAAAGCAGGTCATGGCTGAAGAATCTTCAGTGTCTGTTGCACTGAATATACTTTGACTGACTGGTACACTGGGGCAGCACTACTCTGCATTGCCAGTATTTTAAAAGAAATTTATACCAAATGTTCAAATGATTCAGGTAGGAAGATGAAGCTTTAAGAGTTTGTTAGCCCTTCCCTTCTTTTCAAAATTGTCTAGCTAAGAGAAATAGTATATTTGTACATGGTTCCAGTAGTTATGAAAAGGTGAGGACAGACTCCACCTCAGTGGAATATTTCAATCTATTTCTTAGATTTGTCTTTGCTTTCATTTTTTAAAGCTCATGTTGCAGTTTTTAATACAAAAATTGAAGCTTCAAGAGAAGCAGGGTATTTAAAACAACCTACAGCAAGAAGCTGGTGGCATTTTTGAGAGTTTACCTTCTGAAGTGGATGTAAGCAGTAGTTTTTCCATTCAGAGCTGCTTAAGCTGTACACGTGTATCAGTTGTTCAGCTAAAAACTTCATGATGTTGGTATAGAAATTCACAGAAATAAAGTTAAATTTGATTAACTGACTACTTGATGATTGTTTATGCCATTTAACAAGCTCATCTAGCTGAGAAACAAAAAGGTTGAATTCAGCATCACCACCTCTCTGGAATTAAAGAAAGACTTTATTTAATCAATGAACATATAAAGCCCTCAAAACTAAGGAGAAGGGGGCCAACTAGAGTAAGGTGCTATGAAGCAACTGCTGATTTTACATCTATGGAAAATGAAACCTGTATTTCAGTACTTGGCCTGTTGTTTTGTTAGTACCAAAATCAGTTCTAGTATTAGGGTTCACATCAAATTCCAAATTTCTACATTACCACAATACAGGCTATAAGGTTTTCTATCAGAAAGTCCAGGAGTCCAGAACAGATCATGTAAATTCCACGTAGATAAGGGATGAATGCCCACTACTCTGTGAAGGTCAGTACAACAGGGAGGCAGGGCCTACTGTTACCCTCTTCTGAGCAGTGGTGCCTGGATCTCCAAGAGAAACATAGTATATCCCTTCTACAGCTATTTTGTTCGTCATTCCTGCTTACACATTAGTTTTTAGTTAAATGCATGTGCTTCAGCTAGAAAAATGTGACTTGCTGTTACAGCCTCTGCTGCTGCTATCTGAGGGAACTGGCTTACTCCCTTAGCAGGAAGATGGGTCACCCTGCCAACTATACAAAAGGGCATCCTAGGACAGAAATATCCAATAGCCTGAGCTAAGCCAAAACGGACTTGGGAATCAGCCACTTGTAGCTGCAATAAAAGGGCATCCTTTTTTAGCCCCTAGCCAGATTCACATGGGCACTGAGGTAAATACATAGCAATAGCAGAAGCTGAGTCCACACATGGTGTACTTCATAGTACATAACTATCTTCAAGTAAGCACAGGGGAGGTATATGACCTCTGCTTATTATATAACCTGGGTTTATTTCATTAACTGGAAAGCTATGACACTTCCACTTTTTGGTTCCCAACAACAAAAAGATTAATGAAGCAGCAGACCCAAGAAGCTAACACCTCAACACATTCCACACAAATGAAGGCACAGTGTCCACAGAAGAGCTGCTCTGCTGAGAATAGTTGGAAGCAGAATAAGCATCCTGGAAGTTTGTGCATTACAGGTCTTAGTACAACTCAAGTTGAGCCAGTAAGCATTTGCACCATTTGTTCAAATGAGCAGGCACACAGATCAGCCCCCTCAATGCAGGTATTAAGGCAGCCACACTGATTCCAGACAGCTTGAATGCTCAGGACCTGATGAGACCCAGACTTAAGCCTTAGGGCAACTGGCCATTGCAGTCCTTTGTAGGGAGGTTAATTGTCTTAGATTACTCAAACAGGAATTAGCTGTATGCAGAGATATCTAAACTCCAAGAATTCAACAGCCTGTGAATCAAGTAACTCTTCAGAGTATTTTTGCCCTGCACAACAGAACTTGATGTAACTTTATTTGAGAAGTTGTATCTACATAGAAATACATTAAGTACATACAAATAACACTGCTTCACTTTTGCTGAAACAGCAAGACATTCTCCAGGAAAGAGATTAATTTTACATGTTTCCCTTCTTTCAGTCTTCCCCTATGGATCAATAAAGTTCACCTCCACAGCAAATGTCTCACTATAGACTTTCCATGTTTTAGATTTGTGAGGATTATCCAGCTCATTCCTGGTAAGGTAGAGTCTGAAAGACAAAATTCAGTAGCATATCTTACAGCCTAAGACATGCTTTTCCTTTCAGCCATCTAAAAGATCTAGCTCAGCTCTAGAATATTAAATACAGCAGCAGACCTTGAATTTAAACAGACATCAACCATGCCTGCACAGTTTTTTGCATTTTATGTAGTCTCAGAAACAAAGCCAACCTGATGGGTTTGTGGGTTGGCTCCCCACCACCCTCCCAGAGCCCCACCATGCAAGACAGAGAAGTTAATATTGCATTCATCTCAAGGTCTCCTGATATGATGCAAGTGCCAGGAATTTAATGACCAACCTTCCTAAAGGCAAGGATTTGATTCAGTACTCAACCTCATCAGGCATGTTCTCCAATTTTTATGTTTAACAAATTCATGTCTAGTTATCACTTAAAAGCACTTGCACATCAGCCATGTCTGAATTAGAGATACAGAGACAGAAGCACTGTCTTAACAGCTGTTTCACTTCTGATCACACCTAGACCACTTCAGGTCTACCAGAAGGTCTGGGCAGGAAGGGAGAAAAGATAGCTTAGTGGGGCATCCTCCATAGTTCTGGAGGAAACAAAGCACTTCAGCAAAGCCCTCGAGATGGCAATGCTGCAGGCCATCAGACAGCTGGCACACATTTCTCCTGGAACGGGCTTAATTGGTCTGCATAGCGACTGCAAGGTGCATTGCTGGCTCAACATATTAAGTTAACAGCTACAAACAGACTCATGGCCACCTCTCCTCAGGCTCTAGCAGGATCCATTAAGTAAAAACTGTTTTCTTTCTAGTCCAGTCATGGGGAACACAATAATTATATCTCTCATGCCAAATTCACTGTTCCTCTACCTAAATCTGTCAAGCAAGGCAGACCAAAGATAAGGCTCTCTTGTCTCTGCATTTCTACATCACTCCCAAAGCAAGTTAGACAAGCCAAACTTTCACCAGCTGGAGCTTCTCTAGGAGTTCCAGTCTCAGCAAACAAAATGACAGTAATTTCTAACTTTATCAAAAGCATGAGAAGCCATAAGAGGGCCTTTCTTTGTGATCTCAAGCATCAGTACCTCTAACTGTGGTCTTATGTCTGCCTGCTAAGCTACCGAGTTCAGCTACTCCTCAGGCAGCCATACTATAGAGGATGGCAGATCTGAACAGTTAGCATTACATTTTTTAATTCAAATTCATAAACAATGGTTAGAGAGCACCAAGGAAATAATCCAGTAGTTTAAGATAAAAAGCTCCCATATGTTTAAAATATTTGTCACAGCACAAGCAACTGCCTGCAACTACTGTACAAGACCAGTACCCACGTGAAAGTTAGTTGGCTGATCAGGACTGCCTTATCTCAGCTTTCAGTACTCTGTTTATGATCTTCCAGCTCTATGCAGACACCAGAATTTAGGATCTGAAGACATTCACTATGATCACTTACCTGTTATTTTCAATAAAGGAAGTGTTGAACCAGAAAAAGAACGGGCAGTCATCATAGCCTTTTGGGAGAGCCTAAACACAAACACCTTGTTTAAGGATTGTGTTACACAATACAACTTTTGTTTATAGAGCAAGGATACCCACTTTTCCAATTTGGTTTTCAAAGCTACAGTGTCAGAATCAGTACACTTGAAGAGCCCAGTATCATACACAGATCACTATTTTCTCTGCAATTATTTCAGTAACAAGTCACTCAATACGAGGTGAGACCCCAGGTACCCAACTAAGATGCCTTGGTTGTACTGCTGTTTGAACAGTCAGATACTTCCCCTGCTTGCCTAGGCTGATGTTCCACCACTTGCAGTGAGGGACTTGTGTCCCCCACTGCACACTGAGACACAGCAGGAGTCAGCAGGAGAGGAACAGGTTCTGCCCCATGCTGCCCAGCCAGGCAGGACCCACTGTGGTTTGCACTGCAGCCTCTCCCCATACCCAACTGAAGGTCTTCACACTGGTGTACTTACAGAATTACATTCAAATCTGACTTTCACATCACCACTTAGGACAGGGCAGTCTTCCAAGCCAATGACTACAGAGTCACTTTCAGAATCAAAGAAGAGCTGGGTAACAGAAAAAAGTATTTGTTTTATGAAAGTTTCTGCAGCAGGACAAGGGACCAACTCATTACACCTAACTACTCATTCATGGTACACAAATACAACAGCTGTGCTAAAATAACATACAACAGTTTAAACTGCTCTGACAGAGTGAACTTGCATTTAAGTGACTCCCAAGGAAATCTTCCACTATCTTACCACTACATTTCCTAGGATTTGGCAAAGTCTAGTTTTTTCGTGCTCTTGGGATTTAAATCATCTATTTCATTAGACTATGTAGAAATTTAATATTGGACAGAAAACTAAGACACTTCAAACCTATAAATCAGCTTTTAGATTCTGTGACTCAACTTATGTGTCTTTATAGCACTCACCTTGCAGTTTTTTTGATTGGCACATACACACTGTAGTACAACTTGCTTCCTTATTATTATCTGCACCTTCAAATCAGTTCCATTGCCTTTCCCAATTCCTAGGAACAAAGTGTTACATTACACCAGAGGCACAGACATTAGCTGGAAACACAAGTAGTCATGAAAATCAGGCGCAATCCCATTCAAAAGTGCTTTCTTTCCAGAATGTCTTGGTCAAGACTCTAGAGAACTCAAATGCTAAAGGTAAGCCAGGATTCAGCAGCTAAAAACTGCATTTTGAAGTTCCCCCCACTAGGGGAACAGGCTAATGTAAAATCTAGTTCCATTTACCAAGCAATAACAGCAGTTTGAACTCCCCTGGAACAAGGAGTGATGAGCTTCCAGGCTTTGATCAAGACTACCAGTACACATGTACTGTAACAGGCATGTATCCTAAAGCTCAGAAACATTAGTGGATCCAGTTCCACTGGGGAGTTAGTCTCACTTAAAAAGTGATTTCCTTTCCAAAAAAGAGCAGTTTGTATATGAGTCATCATTTGGTCAGACATCTATGAAGTGACACAACACACAATAACTGACTACAAAATACTCTTCATTCTGTTCTTTGTCATTTAAATTCTCAAATCCCAGTAAGTCTACATTCCTATCATAGGCTTCGCAAGAGAGAGAGTTATCAGCTGCCTATTGCTTAATAGAAAACCATCACCAGATGGAGGAATGCCCAAATGCAAGAGTTCTTACCATGTACATTGTGGATTTTGAGGTTTTTTATTTTGAGTTGTCTCTCTGGTGGGAGCTTCAAGTTATACTTGTTTTTCAGGATCTCATAATACCCAACATACCTACTCTGTAATGCAAAAAAACCCAAATATTATGCAGTTTCTGTACCCAACAGATTAATTCTAGGCAAAAGTAGGGTTAAAATACATCTTTTACTCCAAGGTTTTAACTTTTCAGTCCAAAGCTAAGAAGAAAGACAATTTTTATCTTTCCCTTTCCCTGCTGGAACAATCTTCTAGACAAATTCAACACCTACATTTTAAATCAGTACTTAAATTTCATGTTTTATGAGGAATTCTGTACTTTTTAGATCAGCAAGAAGTGAGGAGCTTTTATATTGTAGCCTTAGGAGACTGAATGTTTGAACATATAAGATATTTTCATTTTACTGAAGGGCAGGTATACTTCTATTTTATACCAGCAATTATAAGTACCCGTCAGCAGATTTACTTCCCAACTCTGCATCACACAGAACAGTAAATCAAGATGTGCAAAACTGTTCTGAGGCAAAAACTTGTGTAGTATTTCCCAGTGAATACAATCTGCAGAAGATGCATTTCTCCACCCAAGCCAAATCAGCACCATAGTCCATCCCAGGCTAGGCTGCAGGCTTCTATGCATCCTTGTTGAACAGGCCAATTACCTTACAGTGCCATGCTCCTGTGAGAGTGCCCAAACATGCTGTGGAATCTGCATCTGTGCAGATATTCTAGACCTGACCAGACACATCTGTCCAAGTCATCCTGCTTGAACAGTGGGGCTGGACTGAAAGCTTTCCCAATCTAAAGACTTCTGTTGTTATCCTAGATATTATACTTCAGATTTGACATCATTATGCAGAGGACGGTATAATGGAAAGGGGAAAGATGCAGGGTAACCCTGTCAGCTGTTTGTCTTCCAACTTTCACAGAAAGAGTACAGAAAGTTCAGGAGTTAAACAAGTAATAAGAACCTACATCTCTGAAACAAGGCAGGGGAGGTGGGGTAACATAAGCACCCACAAGGTTAGTATTGGTTTGACTACTGCTCCTGAACCTGCTCAAGCTTACCTGTGAGGGAGTTTCAACTCCTTGAAACTTGGTACTTGTGCTTCTATCAGTTCTTCTCTCCCCAAAGTAGTCCAAACTTTCCTACACAGGATGATAATTTCAAGGGTTAAGATATCCACCCCACCACCATTCTCCTTCTTGAGAAATGGATAGTAAACTAGAACTACAATACTCAAGTCCAGTAAAGGATTGCAAGTGGAAATATGCAACAGTTCTTTTAGTACCTTCTAAAGGAGACTTTTAACTACAAGAAGGAAGTACTAATTAGAAAGTCAGACAAATCTGTCATTCATGAAAGTGAAGGAAAGCAATATGACTTTAAAGCAATTGCTTTAGAACCACCTATATTTCTCAAGTGGCCTGTAACAGACCAAGCTAAACACTAGATCTAATCTTCACAAGCAAACTCAGAGGAAAACAAATGATTGAATGGATATACAGTCTTCCCAAGAATGTCTTGGGCCTTCTGCATCCCCATTCTCCAGCTGATACATCAGACCTGGGATACAAAAGCAGCATCAGCACCTGTCCTGGCTGGGACTTGATCTTTCTCCCTTTCCCTAGAAGGGCTTCCTTTTGTAATGTTGGCTGTCAAGACAATTCTTGATGCCTCACATTACTTAGAGGGAGACTGGGAAAAAAACTGCTTAAAACCAGTGATACTATCTTTAGGAGAGCTTCCTCAGAAGTCACCTACAGCTTAAGTTGTTGCTCAAGACCCAAGACAAGTTATTCCTCCAAAAAGAATCCTTCAAGTTGGTGACTTGTTTAATGCTATTTTCTCCATCCTTTCAGGTCATGAATAGTCTCCTTCAGAATTTACACAGTAGCAAGACTTGCATGAACTTTTGTAAAACCAGACTTTTCAGAGAATCCTTTTTCTAGTATAGAATTTTTGCAGAGTATTAGTGCATTTCACCAATTCAGTAAATCCTAAAAGCACATTTTGAATACTAAACAAATAAAATAATTAACAGCAGTTTTTACCTTTGCGCTCTCAAACTGGTCACTGTCTATGAGCCAGGTACAGACCATGGTCCCAGTTCTGCCTGCATCAGACATACAATTCAATTTGAATTACATCAGTGCAAAGGTGTTTTGGATTATTTTTGTGAAGGTGAAGTCATCTCCTGTTATCTCACCTATTTCAAGAATTAGAAGTGATAGTCAAGTAGCCAAGTATTTCTGAAAAGAGTGAGTTAAAGACAAGTACTACAGTTTGTCAGTTTGTTCCTTGTCCCCACATTTTCCTTCCTAGAGACACTAAGGCAGCTGATCAGTATCTGGATACTCCATTCAGCAGGAAACAGAGTCAAGCATTCTACTAAATCAGGATATAAACTGAAACTTCCCAATGCTGTAAGTGCCAAGAGTTGTTTCTCTGTCCAGCTGTTTTCCCTGCAACCCTACTACGAAGCCATCAAGTCTGCTAGCATAAAGATGCCTATATAGTTTCAGTTTTTAATTTAAAATCTCAGAGGTCAAGCCACCCTCCTCACACTTGTTCTTCAAGCTGATTTTGACCTGCAGGTCGTTGCAACATTCAGTTTTGCAAAACCTTTTAAGACAGAGCTCCACCTGGGGGCAACTATTTAATGTTAAGTAACCACCTACTTTAAGCCAAGTATTTGGAGTAGTAACAGCAGACAGCTAAAGACGTGGCAGGTATTTGCAGGGAGATTTGGCTTATTTGCAGTTATTTAAGCATTTCAACAGGTCCCACACCACTGTTGGTTCAGATAGTACCTGCAGGTTAGCTCATATATTTGATAGCTTTCGCTGTTCTCGCTTCCATAAGACTGTACTCTTATCACCTAATATCATGTGTATCTTGATTAAAGATCCAGCAGTAGCTGGAACATTCTAGAGGGGTAAAGTTATGGAGCAGATCATCTTGGGTGGTATCACACAACAAACAAAGCACAACCAGGGCACTCCTCACTGGGTAAAACCTGTCTGGATGGCCAGGCCCAGAGAATTGTGGTGAACATAGTTACATCCAGTTGGCAGCTGGTCACTAGTGGTGATCCCAGGGCACACTGGTGAGGCCAGTTCTGTTTAGTATCTTTACCAACAATCTTGACAAGGGGGTTGAGTGAATCCTCAGTCAGTCTGAAGAGGACACCAAGTTGGGTGTGTGGGAGTGTTGACCTGCTGAAGGGCTGGAAGGCTCTACTCAGGGATATGGACAGGGTGGATCAATGGGCCAAGGCCAACTGTATGTGGTTCAATAAAGTGAAGGCATGGGACCTGCACTTGGGTCACAACAACTCCACAGAGTGTTACAGGCTCAGGGAAAATTGGCTGAAAAGCAGCCCACTGGAAAAAGACTTGAGGATGTTGGTTAACAACAGCTGACTCAGAGTGTTCCCAGGAAGGCCAATGACATCCTGGCCTGTATCAGCAATATTCTGGCCAGCAGGACCAAGGCAGTGATTGCCCCTCTCTGCTTGTCACTGGAGAGGCTGCACCTTGACTCCTGCATTAAGCTTTGGGCCCCTCACTGCAAGAAAGATATTGACATGCTAGAGTGTGTCCAGAAAATGGCAACAGAGCTGGGGAAGGGTCTGAAGCACAAGTTTTCAAGGAGCAGCTGAGACAGCTGAGAGTGTTTAGCCTAGAGAAAAGGAGGCTCAGAGGAGACCTTTTTGCTGTAAGGATCATAGTGAGGTGGGGTTGGTCGTTTCCATCAAGTAACAAGCAATAGGAAGAGAGGAAGTGGCCTCAGGTTTTCCCAGGGAAGATTTAGGTTGAATATTAAGAAAAATTTCTTCTCCAACAGGGTTATCAAGCACAGAAAAAAGTTGCCCTGGTAAAGTGGCTCAGTCATCATCCCTGGAGGTTTTCCAGATGTGCAGGCGTGGAACTGAGAGACACAGTTTAGTGGTGAATTAATGATCAGACTTGATCTTAATGGTCTTTTTCCAACCTACACAATGGATAGTTTGAGCTATACTACAATGTAAAATATTCATCATGGGTGACTGGCTACCAGAAGCAAAAGCAGCAGCCCAACACTTTTAATAGTAGCAGTTCCAGTAGCCCCCCTATCCCCAGTCTCCTGGGGGACCGCTATCACAGCTGCCAGAACACCACAAAGTTACTAAAGAACGTTTTAAGAGACATAATGCCAGCTTAGACTAAGAACCAATTTACACTACCTAAAAATGGGGTAAAACACTATAGTATTATAATAGTATACTTGTGCTAACCATCACAGTGTCTGCAGTATTTGTCAAGTTACACTGTAAACCCACCTCATAGTTTGGTTTAAGGCTACACTTTAATAAAGAAGCTACAATAGCAAAGAAGTGTGGTTTGTAGCATACAGAGATTGCACATGAGAAATCCTACCTTTTCCTCCTTTACAGTGAATTACTATGATGTTCTTCTCATCTTGACTCATCCATTCACGGACACTGGCAGTGAATTTCAGCATGTCCCTAAATAAGAAGAAAGTTATTGGATCAAGGCAAATGCCTAGATAAGAAATACATACATTGTAATAGTTCTGACAAGACTCACTGCAGTGTTGGGACGTTATGGTCATCAATGAAGATCCTTTCCACCCTGTAGTGAAAGTACTTGGGGTCATAGCCTTTCTCACCTATAGGAAAAGATCTGAAGTTATGCCAGGAAGGGAGAAGGATTGTAACAAAGAAAGTGGTATATAACACACAATGGCTGGTCTGACCATGTGCTAGTGTCTAAAATACAGCAGTGTTAATAGACAGATTAAAGTAAAAAAATACTGAGGTAACATGGCTAAAGCCATGCATGCTTAGCTTCTGGTTTCATACTTTTCACTTACACATTAAATTTTATCTCAAATATAGACAGCAGCTAAAAACACTTACTGCAGAGATTGTAGACTTTATAGTGGTTTGGATGTTTGGTGTCCAAAAATCTTGCAACTTCCTAAGCAATAACAAGTTCAGAGTAGTTAGTGCTCAACTTGCTATTTCCACTGCCACCTCAGCCCCCACCCCCATACAGATCAACAACTGCATTCATGAACAGCCCTTGGAAAGCAGGCATTTCCAACCTGACAGCTCAGGCTCCTGTCTGGAATAGAAGTACTACTGCAGCTGTCCTCCTGGCCCTATATATGTTTCTACAGTATCAGAAAGCAGAGCTCTGAAAAGGACATTATTTATACAGACCTTTAAAGCAACTTTATTTAGGTGAATAGATATTATCACCATTACTAGCCTGGGACAGAACTGCCTTGATTCTTCAAAACATTCCCAAAGAACAGGAGCATCAAAGCACTGGTGTGTCCACACTGTGAGATATAAACCATTAGGTTTAGCCAAGACACTACAACATAAGCAGTGCAGCACAGTGGAGATCATCAGTCAGTCATTCCAACCAGCAAAGGCAGCAGAACTAGGGCTGACATTATTTAGGCCACATGTAAATCAGCGGGAACTTAGAAAAGAAACAGGTCTCAGAAACAATGAATTTGGTTGGTAAGATTTTTACCTTTATGGGATTCCTGTAGAAAGACTGCTTCCCAGAAGATGGAAATGACATTGCAATAATTCGATCTGTTGAGAAGACAGCAATCACAAGTAACAGCAGGAAGCCCTCCTGCACATAAGAACTAGACAACTGAGAAACATCCTTATGAAATGCCTTATTCTTACCCTAATTGTAAGAATAATCTATCCATTTCTGGTACGCTTTCCTCTACATTTAACATAGCTAGAGCAAGACAAATGCTTCCCAAAGCATCAGCCACCATCAAGTGTCAGTCTCCAAAGAATCAGAAGCAAAAATACTGTAAGTAAATAGTTACCCAACACTGGTTCCCTAGGCCTCAGATAAATTTCTATCATTACATACAGCATGTACAACTCTCCCAGAAGGCTAATTCTGGAGAACAGTGTCAGTCAGGAATCCATAATTCAAAATCCCACAGAAAAGGAGTAGGCCTAGTTTGACTTCATACTTAAATTTCATGAGTCTAAAACATTGTCTGTATTTCATTGCAAGCTCTTATTAACTGAAAAACAAGTCTTCACAGGACATAACATGCTGCAAAGCAACATTTGTTTCCACAAACCAGTAATATAAGTGAGATCCAGATCAAAGCCATCTTTCATATAACGTCTTTTGTTTTCAGAGACCTGACAAAAAAAAAAAAAAAAAAAAAAAAGTAAGAGTTAACCTTCCACAAGAATGCCAACAATCATCAAGCATTTCCTGTTACTACGAAAGTTCAACTATCCAGACTCTCCAGTTAGGCTTGAGTAGCAGAGCCTCATTTCATTACAGCATTATCCAAGAGCAAATTCCTTTCTAGGCAAAAGCTCTGTAGAGAATTAAAATCTTAAATATCAAAATTTATTCTAGTGAAAAGAACACTGCAGATTCTATGAATACTGCAGCATGAATCTGTCATTGTTATTTGAGTGTTTGGTGACTGAGGGAAAAAAGTATAAAGTTAAGGGTACTATAACCAAGACTGCTTATTCCTAAACAATAGGACATACTTGAAGTTTAAAGTACCACTTTAATGCCTTTGATGAAAACAAGAGGCATTGACAGTGGATAGGTTTCAACAGCTAGACTGCTTTGCTTGCACCCAAGATAAAGCATCACACACGTTAAAACTCCTACCTTCCCCCATGTGAGGGAAAACAGTCTAAGTACCATACAAGCTAGAAATTGTCAGTTGAGACACACAGGGTGTTGCCATCACTTTGGCATATTGGCCTTCCAGGTCAAGTTGTTGCTTACTTGAGCAAAGCTGAGATTGACAAGGCTTTCCTGAAGTTGGAGGCAAAGCTCCAGAGTCCTGTCAGGGACATTGAACAGATGTGCTGCTTGGGCAACTATCAATTGCAGACCAATAGGCCACGGTCGGTCTTGCTACTTATCATTGATGCTGCCTGAAGAAAGAGTTGGAAACAGTAGTTATAGTCCAGATATGTTAAGAGGCCAACTTACCATTCTCCTGGTCACCATTTCCAGATGCTGCTTTTGTGAAGCCAGGAGAAATACTCTGACCAAGATGACAATTCTCAGAATTCGGAGGAAAATAACCATTCTAGATGACAGATTCACCATGAAAGAAAATCAACACAAATAAACTTACAGGCAAAGATTAAAGCTGTTTAAAAGCTGTTTCAGGGAAAGTTTAAAACTTTGTTTCATATGTTGAACTAGAACATTTCAGACTGATTTTGGAACAAAGACAGTATCATGGGTTTATTGTTAAGGATTTTTTGTGAGTACATGTTCTCAACAGCTAACAGAACTAGGAAATCCCCTAC
Source organism: Parus major (assembly GCF_001522545.3). Lineage (NCBI taxonomy): Eukaryota > Metazoa > Chordata > Aves > Passeriformes > Paridae > Parus > Parus major. The sequence continues at coordinate 63,002,583 of NC_031768.1, read as the reverse complement.
TCGCTGAAACACACTTCCACAGGCATGTCTGGCTAGAAAGCAACAAATTCCATTAACATTACCCATGTTATTATCACCAAGTTTTTGTTTCCTTGAAGCTTATTCTCAACTATACATTTGAGTGTATGTAGCCACCTGAAAAATAACTAAAAAGAAGCTAGCCAGGATAACTACATCATGACTTAAGAAACCTGAGAACAGATCAGTATATATCCTGTGTTTAATCATTCAGCAACCTGAACACTTGATTTAGTTTGCGGAACTTTGAACTATTGTTGAACTTTGAAGCAGGAAAGAAGCTTAGGTGAGAGTTTCTATCAAAACAACTGAACAACAGCAGCTGCTTTCCAAGTCCTAGGGACAAGGGCAAACTAATACTGAATTCATTCTTTAAGGAGCTAAGTGAGCATGTATTTTAAGCAGCATACACACAGTCTAGGTTTTGATACATTTGTGTAAAAATGCTGGTGAATATTTGTGGTGGTTCTTTAGCACCTCATAGGTGCTAAATACCTCATAATCAGGATACAGAAATCAGAAGGAAATAGGACATGAAGCAGCTTAAGCACATAAATAGCATGTTTCCTCTCCCCAAAAGCATGGCTGAAAAACCCATCATGTATTACCATGAGATGTTTGGAAAAGCAAAGTGAAGGAAACAAGACAGTTTGGCAACTCTTTCTATTGTAAGATCCTTTAGACAAGATCCTCCCTTTGCTGTCTGTTACATTTGCTATGATAATCCAACTCTTCTTTCTGACCTTCTTCAGACCCTCCTCTCTACTATGGCTTTCACCTTTCCCCAAAAAGTGCTTGAGACAGAGCATTTTATGGCCTCACTTTTAGTTACCCCAACTAGCATGTTCAGATCCCCTCTGCCTTTGAGGCAGGGGCAGCCTACAGCATAACCACAGACCAAAGCTGTGTGTCTGTCCTTCACTGGTCTGCACCATGACACACTATCACAGTCCCATTTGTGATCTCATATGCACACATATGGCTTAGAAGTGCCCAAGAAAATTCTTAGAAGATTATCAAGAAAAGAGCTCACACTCACCAGCTGCTATACCACTCTTACCTTGGTATCTCCTCTGCTACATTAAGGTCTAAGAAGGCGTACGTCAAATTTATTAACAGAGTGCCCACCACTATACATGCATCCAAAGTATTCAGTCTGGACTGGAAATAGTTGCTGAAGCTGAAACCAAGCAGAGTCTTAGACAGATGCCAATATAGGTAGCAAAGACTGAAATATATCTTCAAGAAGAGAACCATCTGTACAGAGCTACTGCTGGAGACAAGCTGTCCTACAGCTGTTCTTAACACTGAGCACTGAAGTCTCACTAAGAAAGCAATCTTACCCCTGATTTACACACTAGTTATGGCAAAGCTGATGTCGTTTCTCAGTGCTCCCTTATACTGAAAACACTTATAGGTTGTTCTACAGAAGGGTAACCACCAACATACACAGCCAAGAAAAGATGTGGCTAGTATCTACAACCAGAAAATTAGCCTACGGGACACCATGTTCATAGTTCAAGCTTGTTCCTTCCTAGCTTGAGGACTTGCCATGTGGACTTAATTTTTGCCCATGTCTTACCCTTCAACAAACACCCTCAGGAGAACATCGATGAGAAAGAAGAGTGCTATTGCCAGGGAAACAAACTCAGGAATCTCTGTACCCTTCTTTGTCTCACTGATAGCCAGATCCAGAATCACAATTATAATGTCCACAAAGATAAGTACAACTCCAAAGACTCTGCAAAGAGAAAAATACAATTTTGAGAGGCAGGAATGAACATTTATCAACTGAACAGCACAAACCCTGATTTCTAAACTGTTCCAGCAGGAGTGTTCTCTTACATCAACTGAAGCCTGCTTAATTAGAAGCTGAAGGTTTCCAATTGCATATTTAAATAATATGCACAGAGGCCATAATCCATGTGGAACCACACATTTATCTCAAACAGTTGCAGTTTTTAATTTATGACTTCACAGCTACCTAGAAGCAGTGCAAACCTGAATGCTTTAAGGCATGCAAGTATCATTGCTGCTTTCACCTTACTCAGCTTCCCTCCCTCTCGTGACTTAATACAGTCCCTTAAGAATAACTGTCTTTAATGGCCTGCCTTGTTCCAGCACCTAGAGCACACACAACTGACCAACTGTTTGTTCAAAGGCTGGAAGTCAAGAATAAGCCATTACAGAGGTTTTATCCAAGTCAATGACATTTGCAATTCCAACTTGCATCTCTTCATTGATAATGTACTCATATCTGTTTAAGTCTTATTTGTCATTTCTAGTACTTTTCTCAAGTTTCCTTTCCTGTGGGTGACAAGGGAATCAGGACATTCAGACAAATCAACCTGTAGTTACTGATGCTTAAGGAACTCTCCAAGTGCTTACACCAAAAATGAGGACTATTTTTACCTTCCTTGCATCATTACAAGCTCAAGCTTTTACCTGAATCCAAATGACATCACAAACGGGGCAACTTTTCTCCTAGTTGCACTGCAAGAGAAAAGAACTGACATCAAGACAAGTGACATTTTCCTACAGATATTCACCACAAGGGCACTGTTATAGTCTTTTGTTCACACTCCTTTGGTGTTAGTATTCTGATACTAGTGATTTCTCTAAGATGAGATTACTCAGTTGCATTTATGAACTATATAGGTTAAGAGAGTACTTGAAAACTGTGCTTTGATCACTTGTTAGAAAAAATATTACTCAGCTTCCAGACCCTAGAAATACAGTAGTATATACTTATCCACAACATTATTCCATGTCACAATTCCACTGACACTTGAACTCTGGCTTAGTAAGCTATAAGAAGTGAGTTTATATAACAGCTATTGGTCAAGAGGAAGATTGGAAGATAAACATCTCTTAATATATTTTGTTCCATATATTGGCTTATTGTATCTTGACCATTTTTTTTTCCCAGTCTTGGAAAGAGCTGCACTTGTTCACAGCTCCTGTGCCTTTGGAATAGAGGGGTATAAATCCCACTTCTACTTTAAAAAGGAAACATCAGTTTGGCTTTCAGATTGAAACCCCAAATATCTTTCTAGAAAAAGTATTTCTGAAGTCAAGTTCTTCCAGTTGTGAGAATTATCTTCAGCCCTAGAAGGGTCACAGCTCTTGTTTCCAATTACAGTAGATTTTGTTGCCTCTTTGGTATGCTTTAAGCCCTTTGGTGTAGAACAAAGCTTTTATGTAACTCTTTCTGGCTGGAAGTCTCTTTACATTACACCAAGAACTAAGGTAGAAATTCTTGGTGTAGAACCTGCAAACCTCAAGTGCTGACAGTTTGAAAAACAGACTGCCAGTCTGTTAAGTAATCCCATGATTACTTACTACTGTAAGCATCAATTCTTTTCTTTGACACTTAGAAGAAAACACCGTTTTTCAAGCATATCACTAACAGCAGGACTTATCATTTGTCCTAACATATTGACAAAAAGTATCAATAGATTTATTTTTCACTGTTACAAGAAGTTTTTGTCAGCTGAGTAATGCACATTCATGCCAGTGATCCTGTCCAAAATACTTGCTTCCTCTACGACAACTTGAGCATTGCATTTCACTTGGTGCACTTCAATAATCCAGTTTAAGACAAGGCCAGATGCCTTTGAAGTGCTGAGGCAGCATCTTGCTTGGGTAACTGCATTAACCCATACTTTTCATTATTAGGTTCTTACTCTAAACTAAGGTACAAGGTCTAACCAGAAAACATTTCCACTCTTAAGCTGGAAGGATATATGAGGGTTGTAGTATTCACTTTTCCTATAGAAGTCAAGGATGTAACAGCATATCTTGTCCTGAAGGCAGCTTAACATATAGAAGGTTTTCCCAGTATTTATGAATGCCAAATATTTAAGGAAACACTGCAATAGTAACACTAATGGTTTGCTGGTCTGTGTCTGTCCAGTCAATACTATTATGATTGTGGGGACACCAAGACTTCAGCTTTCACAGTCTATGGACAAGTACCTATAACTAAGTACAGTACAGACCGAAATATGAACATACCATCCCAACTTGGCCTGCCAACATCTTAAATCAGTTGAAGGAAACACAGCACATTTGATTACATAATTAGCATAGAGCTTTTGTGATATATATTTGTAAATTCTGACTTCTGAAATCTAGAAAAACATGTTGTCACATAGAATAACCGAAATAACAGATTTAGGTTTACTGTTCTTGAGCTGCAGGACTTGCCACTGACTTGACTAAGTTTGCTGTAAGAGTAACTGTAAAGTAAACACTGTCAGGAAATAACTGCTTCAAGAATAGAGTTAACTACTAGCAAGTTCAGACAATTTAGTCTTGATGAGTTCCACAATGCTTATTGTTTTGCCCAAATACTCGTTCACCTCATTCTCTCACCACCACTTGTTCTTCTGTGCTCTCACAAGCTCATTCCTTTGGGAAAATTTAATCAATGTGGTTTGGATTACTCATTCTCCATAATATGATGGACTTGTGTTCTTGGGTTGGGCTTTTATCTCTAGAGGGATAAAGAGGATTCCTCAACTTGTCTTCACCATGTCTGAGAAGAAATGTCAATATCAAGCATTTTACTGGGCTTATCTCTACTTCAACAAGCCACCTGCCTTCTTATTTTGGCTCATCAGATTACCCTTCTGGGGGTAAGCAAAGAAATTTATTAAATCATTAGCTTACTTGGAAAAGCTGTCTGGTCCATTATGCTCATCACGACCATTATCAATCTTTACTGTGGCCTCTTCAGCTGTTGGATAGCTGGCAAAGAAATAATACAAGTCATGCACTGATAGAGATGTCAATTCTGGTTATTGCTATGCTTGTTGTTCCAAAAAAAAACCAAACAGAATTAACTGTCAAGTGAGCAGCAGCCTGAGCCAGAGCAAGGCCCAGTACCAGGGGAAGAAAGACTTCCCCTATGCTGGCATAGCTGAACCCCTTGGCTTGTGCTGATCTATTTCCCATTAGCAGCCCCCTTCCCAAAAGTTTTCCCTTTTCCTCCCCCTAAAGAGAGAGAAGTGTTCAGCAATAGGATAAAGGGCTTGGAAGCAGGGCACCCACAAGTCTGCTAAGGACTCAACAGTCCAGGCTCTAGAAGCACCGGAAATATGCTTATGCAAAATGGCTTCAGAGAGTCCAAGTGACATTAATACTTTCACAGTGACCTTGTACAGAGAATTAAGGTTTTCACCAGGAAAAGACATAGCATAGAGATGTTTTTGTGCAGAGCACAATACCAGACCGGAAACTGGAAGACCGGAGCAGTAGCTGAGCTAGTGCTAGAACAGCAGTTTTTTGGGGTAGTGGCTGCTTGCCATAACTTCCTTAAAAAGGTCTCTTCAGATCAAGTTTTTGCTTTTTTGAAGGCCACAAGACAATTTCAGAGAAAAATTGTAGCATAAAAATCCAGGAGTCTTTATTTCAGTCATCTCCACAGAAATACTGTGATGCACAACAGCACAGTCACAGTGTTTGCTGAGGCTCTGCCTCTGGTTTCACTGCTTTATGGGCAGGAACAGCTAAATACACATATCCAATATTGATGTTTCCATGCTGTTCTGAGGCAGCCTAGCCTGACTGAAGCACTAGTGTAATAATTCTGAGGATTCAAATGTTCTTCATCCTCCACAACAGACATATGCACCAGCACTGTTTCTGCAATCTAGGCTAACCACCTTTTAAGCAAGAAGTTTCATGATGCTTCTCCTACAGTTTCAGCAACCAGTACTGATGCTTTACCACCTGTACTCAGTATCAGGCTCACTAGAAGAATTATTCTGATGCAACAATCTTAACATTCAAGCCTCATTTCCCAGCTCCAGTGTTTCCAGTGAAACCAGCGTCCTCATTCTGTTCCTAGAGCAAAGCAAAGCTCTAGTGATGGATAGGCATTCAGGTTTGCTGCCCAGCTACTCTTATAGAATATTCACTTGGGTGTTTATACTTACTGAACAGCAGAAATGCTTCACTTATTAAAGCCTGCTACTGCTGCAGCAATTTTGCTGCAGGTCACTTGCATATACTTGCAGACACATGAAGTGCACCAAACAGTACCTTCTTATCCTCTACTGTGATTAAAATATTCCACAAGAAGAATGAGAAACAGAAGTGTTTTCAGTTAGGAAGACAATCTTTAATACAAAGATAAAACAAAAGTTAAGTCCAAGTACACTGTTTCCATAGTGCTCCCACACAAAAATTCAGTTCTAGATAATGCTTTCCTCAGAGGGAGTTTGTTTTGCTGGCCATTCTACATCTACTTGTTGTCCAAGACAGAACAAGCTCTCAGCCCCAAGCTACTACAACTGGGCTTTGACTATGGGAGTAGAAGAGAATAAAAGGAAGACATATTAGAAGAATTTGTTTCCCTCATGCATACACTTCATACAGAGCGTTTAGCTTTTCTGACTGCTCATAGCTGAAGGGAGGTTCAGAGTTGAGGCTTTTAAAGCAAGCAGAAAAAGAACATCTTGCTCTACAAGAGACCTTGACACTCTCTTGTAAGTCTCTTGACAGTCTGGATGCTAAAAGAGAGCAAACTTTAATGCCATGGGCTTATTATACCAGGCATAGGGACCTTGTACTCATTAATCACTAAACTACTTACAAGAAGTGAATCAAAACAGCATATTTCTCTCAAAGATATCCCTCCTCTCAGACAGCACCACTGGTGGGAGAGGGGAGATAAAGAGACTGTATGCTATATGAAGTTCAGACATGCCATCATTCCCTTTTTTGTATTTGAAGCACTAAAAACCTAAAGACAGGGGACCACACACCCCATATTCAATCCCAAACCCCTCACAATTCATTACACTCACCCAGATGATTCTCTTGGCTGGGTCCCTTGTTCATACCTCACAGCGGTCATTTTGCTTGTTGTTGCCCTGCTGGTCTGAAGAGAAGCGCACCAAATTAAAGTGAGACAGTACGAGAAACAGCGAATAGCAGCATCCTATAGTAGCCTCACCCTCACGGTCCCAACAGCCAGGCTTCTGCTTAATTTTCAACTATTTCCACCCTACGGTTGACAAAGCTCAATCTTTTAACTATAACACCGGTGAGCGTCAAGGCGCTCAGCACTCCGATTAAAGGACTTTTGACTACACCAACCATGCCACAGCGATAACAGCATCTTTACCTCACGATGAAGTATTTCGCCCTGCTTCAAGCTCTGAAACAGAGAGGAGCCCCAGCTGGCACCTCTGGGAGAGCTGCGGGCGCGGACTGAACCGCAGGGAGCAGGTCCGGGAGCTGCCTCCCGGCACACAGCAACTTCCCGGACGGGAGGCCCGCACCGGGTCCCGCTGCATCCGCTAGCGCAGACCCCCCGGAGCCCTCCCCCCGCCTCACCTCGGCCGCCGGGCTCAAAGTCGAGCCTGGACACCGCCCCCGGCGCCCCGCGGACTCAGCGGAAAGTTGGGTTAAACTTCCTGAGGACTGTATCCCGGCCCTCCCGGCCGCACCGCGCCGCCAGTCCCTCTCACCCGGCAAGCCGAGGCCGAGGCACGGAGCACGAACGAGCCTCAGCGCCGCCGGGCCGCGGATAAATGTCCCGGAGGCGCCGCTCGGCTGCACCTGGGCCGGGCCGGGCCGGGCGGACCCCCCCCGCTGCCACGGCAACGGCCCCGCGCCGCCCCCGCACCGCCCGCACAGGCCGCGGCCTTCCCCATCCCCCCGGGGCGCGCCGGTGGGCGATACCCGCTTGGGTCGGAGTGTCGATCTGCTGCAGGGTGGGAAGGCCCTGCAGGGGGATCTGCACTGGCTGTAACGATGGGCCGAGACCCAACAGCGTGAGGTTCAACAAGGCCAAATGCCAGGTCCTGCACTTGGGTGACAGCAACCACAGCGCTACAGGCTGGGGGCAGAGTGTCTGGAAAGCTGTCCCGCAGAAAAGGACCTGGGGGTGCTGGTCGATAGCGGCTGAACATGAGCCAGGAGGCCGTGGCCCAGGTGGGCAAGAAGGCCAATGGCATCCTGTCCTGCACGAGTAATAGTGTGGCCGGCAGGAGCAGGGCAGTGAGTTCAGCACTAGTGAGGCCACACCTCCAGTAATGTGCCCAGTTCTGGGCCCCTTAACTCAGGACAGACACTGGGGTGCTGGAGAAGGTAACAGAGGTGGTGATGGGTCTGGAACACAAGGTCTACAAGGTGCAGTTGAGTGCACCTGGGGTTATTTAGCCTGAAGAGGAGATGCTCAGGGCAGACATCACTCTACTAAAATGCCTGACAGGAGGGTGGAGCCAGGTGGGTCAGCCTCTTGTCCCAAGTAAATAGTGACAGGACAAAAAGAGATTGTCTAAAGCTGGGAGGTTTATATTGGACATGAAAGAATTTCTTCACAGAAGGAGAAAATACACGTTGGAACAGACTGCCCAGGGAGTTGGTAGATTGACCATCCCTGGAAGTGTTCAAGGAAAGACTGGACATGGCACCTTAATGCCATTGCCTAATTGATATGGGGGTGTTCAGACATAGGTTGGGCTCGATGCTTGCTGGAGTCTTTTCCAGCCCAATTGGTTTTGTAGTTCTGTGTGGGACCACACTGCCCCCAGCCCATCAAACCCCAGCCAGCCCTACCATCTGCTTCCAAGTCCCAGCCTCACAGTTTTTGTAAACTTTTCTGCTGCTGTGGTTTGATGCCTCTCAATGCCCTTCTCATGGCATGACAGCTTTGAGGGGCTGCACTCGAGGCAGGGCCAGTGCAGGCCGGGCAAGGGCTGCAGCCAAACCAGTCCCCCACAGCCCTTGGCAGCTCTTGCCATCATCCAGGGCAGAGCATCACAGTGAGCACGTGGATTTTCACACGGCATCGAACACTTAACTTTTCGCAGAATCGGAGCCTCCAGAATGTGATGTGTTACCCTGTGCTGTGCAGAGGCTTCACGCCTACCTCGTTACCGACAGCCAAGTGAGGAGCAGTCCCTGGGCATCCCACGGTACAGCAGTGCTGTTGTGGCTGCTGAGGCCGGGGTTGCGCCGGAGAGGCTTTCTGCAGGACACCAGAGGGAGCCCAAAGCGAGCTTTTAGCGGCTGCTCCCAGGGCTGCTGGGGCTTGGAAGGGGGAGATGCGGTAACTGGTGGCAGGAGCCTGTCTGGATGCTCCCTGCCCAAAAGAAATAAAATCCTTGAGGTGAATGCTGAGAATGGGGAACATTTCTGAGCACTACACTAAAGAGAAAGTTTTCCCTTCCAATATGTATAAATACATAAATATCTAGTACAGATACTGATAGCAAGTAACAGAAACATAGAATCATAGAATATCCGGAGTTGGAAGGATCCTCAAAGATCATCGAAGTCCAACTCCTGTCCTGCTCTTGACACTTCAAGAATCCTGAGAGTGATTTCTTGAACTCTGTCAGGCTGGTGCTGTGAGCACTTCCCTGGGGAGCCTGTTCCAGTGCCCGACCACCCCCTAGGTGAAGAACCATTTTCCAATATCCAGCCTAGACCTTCTCAGACACCTTCAGATCATTCCCTCAGATCCTGTCATTGGGCATCACAGAGAAGTGATCAGTTCCTGCCCTTCCCCTTCCCCTCATGAGGAACCTGTAGATTGTAGTGTGGTTTCCCCTCAGCCTCCTCCAGGCTGAACAGACCAAGTGCCCTCAGCCACTCCTCACACACCTCATACTCAAGGATCTTCACCATCTTCGTTGTCCTCTTTTGAACACTCTCTAATAGCTCAATGCCTGTCCTATATTGTGGCACCCAGAACTGCCCCCAGCACTCGAGGTGAGGCTGCCCCAGCTCAGAGCAGAGCAGGACAATCCCCTCCCTTGCCTGGCTGGCCATGCTGTGCCTGATGCCCCCCAGAACAGGGTTAGCCTTCCTGGGTGCCAGGGCACTGCTGCCTCATGTTCAGTTTGCCATTGACCAGGACTCATCCCCTGCGTAGGCTGAAAAATTTGTTAAACTTCATGAGGTTGGTGCGAAGTATGTTTGGTATATTCAAATAATTATGTATTTGATAAGCAGCTAAACAAGGCTGGAAACTAAATTTGATGATGAGAAGAAACATTCAATTAATTTTCTCTTAAAAAAAAAGCTACATGTGCAGTGTAGAGAAAGAAAACAAAGGGAACTTGTAACTGAGAGAACAAAGAGCATATAGTTAGAAAGAAAAGAACATTCAGTCAAGGCAGGAAAGATGTAAAAAAAATTTAAAAAATGTAACAAGTAGCAGGTGCACAGTAGTTTGTAGAAAGAACTATTATATAAGCATTTATCTATGAGAGAAAAACCTGATGTTGCTTATTAGGGAACTGATCACAAATATTATTGGTTAGCAAGCTTACTAATTATACTATTGGCTATCCAGGCTCATGCTATTCTAACTTGATGGTGAAAATACTATAAAAGCTATGCACATTTTTAATAGACATCTTTGGTTATACCATGACTGGGGACAGTGTTTCTTTCATGCACTTGCAGTGCAGGCTACTTAGTAAATGATTGATCCTGTGGAAGGAGTGGGGATCCTGTAAATTAGTCTCAGCAGGAGCTTACACTTGTGGAGCATCTCTGCAGTGGAAGTAGCGGGGGAGGCCCACATCAGAGAAGAGTGTAGAAATACAGAAGTCCAGTTTCCCCTGTCCTGGCCTCTGGAAGCACCAAGGTGTGAAGGCAGTTTAGGTATTGAAGTGGACTTCTCACAGAGCAACATGTAAAAATCTGCCAAAGGAGGGGCTGGAGGTGGGAGGCTTCCAATTTGGTACCCAGGCTGAATTCCAGGGCTGGCCAGCTAAAGGTTGCAGGTACACTTTGAAAAGAAGAACAGCTCTTCCCAGTTTTCATCAAATAGAAAGATGCTGCATTGACAGTGATAGTGATTAATGCTGTCTGCTTCTTTCAATGTTGCTAATCTTACAGCACTGGTGATGCTGTAGAATATTTGCCAGCTCTCATGTGTCATCATGACTTTCTTGGTGGTTGATCTATTTTATTAAGATCCCAACTTCTGGACTCAGATAATTAAAATAAAAACACTACCTTTTTACTAGTGAAATTAAATTTCTATGTCTCAGCTGGTAGAGAAAAGCATAGGAACAAGATCTGAGGTTCATAAACCCAAAAGTAAAAAGGAAGCATTGAAAGTGTTCTGTTTTTTAAATTCAAGACTTGTAAATACTTTTCGTTATATTTTTACTGGTTAAGTAATAATACTGATATTTAATAACCCTTGAGAATCCTGTTCTGATCCTCTGACAATTTTTCATCAGTGTAAAATAGCTGAATTGTCAAAAAAATTTTAAAAATATTTAAATATTTAGTAAATAATCCAGTTACATAGTGGCTAAAGAGCAGGATTAAGTATGTATTTCTCAGAGGGGTGATGACATACTTTGTGTTCCAAAAATAACAGAGAAGGTGGTAAACAGAATCTCTTAACTTGACGGATTTTAAAATTGGTAGGTATTGCTCTTCTATATCTGATTCTTTTAAGACAGACAAGAAAAATAATTACATTTTTATTAAGTCTTGAGATAGCAGAAATATGAACCTAAGTGGGTAAAAAATTAATTCTCTGCCAATATTAAAAACAGGTAGATCAGATGACCTGATGGTGATAGTTGGTCAGCTTGGCTCTTCTCCCTGAGAAATGAGAGCAGATTAGACAGAGGGTTTTGACTAATAAAATATTAAAGAGACTTAATAATAGAAGCAATAATAATAATATTAATAATAATTGTAAATCAACATGTGATTAGGGAAAATAATTGTGTCAAATATATTTCTAAAACAAGATTGCAAGTTTTACTGCTAAAATAAAAGCATTTTGTTGCTTCTGTAAGCAACTGACTGGGTAGAAAATAACTTTGATTAAAAAGGTTCATTCAATCTATTTGACATTTATGTAAGTGCAGCACACTAGTCTTAAAATAACTAAAAGAGAAAGCATCCTTAAGCAATTATTTTCCTGAGAGATTCTGCAGGGATTGGGTGTTGTCTTACACTGTTTAATGATGTGTTGTTTTGTTTTAAACCATGGCCTGGATAAAATCCTGAGTGATGAAGTTTGCAGCTGACACAGAGGTTGTAACCATGGTCCAATAGGATAAGAACTGCCTGGCACTGAGTGAATTGTAATCAACCGTCCATATCAGAACACAAGACCTCAGGTCTTTCATATTTGATATTTGATATTTGATGATATTTGGTACCTTTGGTACCATGCAACATGTGTTAAAAACATTGTAGGTCTGCTTACAGTCCCTCTGACTCCCAGCAAGGCACCTGCCACCTGCATGGCCTGTGTGTGAACGTGTGGAAAAGCTGGCAGGCAGTTCTGGACTAACTTCTCAGGTGTTGTGAATCACAGACATCCTGACTGCGCTGGGTAACACTGTACAGGTCAGACTTGGAGCATCAGTGACAGAGGAAGTCAGGTAACACTCAAAAGTCCTGGAGCAACAGCAGGGATTAACCAGTGATAGATGATTGTGAGATCCTTGGATCCACAAACAGGAATGATTTTGGAAATATTGCCTGAGCTCTTTTATATGGCTCTTAATGTGATTGACTTAATCACAGTCAGACAGGGCTGGATCTGGAAAAAGGACAAGGCGCACCAGAAGAGGTGTAAGCAAACTTACATCATCAACATTTAAGTTTATGAAGGCATTTTTTCAGCAGCTGCCTAACCTTTGATAGGTGCCAAATTGATTTGGCACCTATCTGTTGGACTGCAGAGATCCCCCCAGAACCTGCAGTTCTGCTCCTGTCCTGACCACATATCTCTGCTGCTTGTCCCTGTTTAGGGCAAATCAGGCTCCCAAATTGCAAAGTATTCCAGTTGAGGAGCCACCTCAACATGCCCAGTGAGACCACCTCCACCACACCCTGTCATACACCACCCACAGCTCTTCTCACTTCTATGTACTTGTTCTACATTAAACTGCCCTGAATGAAATCTCTTAGGAGCAGAACTTGTTCCTGCCCTTCCTCTCCATGCCAAGTGCCGTGCTCAAGAGTGTGGTGTGCTTGTGCTGTGCTCCTCAGCCCTGCCTAAGAAAAGCTCCAAGCACCCCTCGCTCCATGACCCTGCTGGGTTTCCAGCACACACACCCACAGCCAAAGCAGATAATGGAGGTTTGGATTCCCAGCCAGGAGCAAGCACACAGCTCATGTGTTTGGACCAATCCTTTAGCAGAGAAAAAGGCATTTGGCAGCAGAGGGCTCTTCCCCTTCTCAGAGTAAGGCATCATGAAATTAAAAGGCTGCAGGATGAGACTTGGAAGATTCAAACTCAGAGAAAAAAAAAAATTAATTAATTCAAGTAGTTAAAAAGTGGAAGAACATGCTGAGGTTTGTGGCTTGTTCTTTTGCACTAAACATTTTACAGCAAAATGTCTTTTTCTCAAAGGGAAGTTCCAGTTCAAATGGGCATGAATTAGGTCAGAGAAGTTTTCTGACCTGAAGTAGGTAGAAGATCATGGAATCCTCATACTCCCTCTGGTCTTGTGATTAATTCCCTTTGGTATAGCTATTCCTGACATGGGATTGCTGGGACCTGTGCTTGCCCTCAGGAACTTACAAACTAATTACGTTTGTTGTGTCAACCCATTAGATACTTAAAGGCTGCATGCAGACTCATTAGTTAAACTGAATTATGTATTTGCTCTTTGAACGTTATCAAAATATTCAAATCTAGCATGTTTCATGGTCTGCCACCACTGCTTCTTCTTTGTACACAAATTTCTGTGGTTACTCCTTGCTTACCAACCACAGACTTTTCATGCGCAAATACCGGTTTCGGTTATTTCAGAGGCTGAAACTCTGGTGACTGATGTCATCCTGGTCTTTTAAATTTATCTTACCTTTGATGAAACCCTTTATTGTTAGATTAAAAAACAATAAATATTTGTTTCAGATCTCATATATTAACTTCGTTCTAAAAAACCTGGCAGCCCAGATTCCTGCAGAGATTTATACTAGCTCAAACATCAAGGGCCTGCAGGCCCCTGGTAGGTACCTCCACACCTGCAGTGCCTGCAAAGGAGCCTGGTCTGCAGTCTCCCCCAGTGATCAGGGTGCTCATGGAAAGGTGGGATGTGACAGGAAAGTATAAAAATAATGCACATACATAGAGCACCTGGATTCATGGCAAGTAATCTGTCTAGCTTTGAGCTGGGTCCAGACTACCCTGTATTTTCATAGAGCACAGGTAGGCAGTCAGACTCTTGCTGTGAAATCCTCAGGTCTCTCTACCTCCTTTGAAGCCTGAGGCAGTCTGCCTCATTTCTTGCCTTTCCCCTTTAAGAGCAAACAATCAACAAGAAACTGGTCTTGGAAGAGTTTTGAAATGCCACTAATGTCTTCCAGCTGCAGTGATGTTCCTTTGGGCTTTGAAGGTGTTAGTATCCATCAGGTGTCATGTTCTTGTCTTCATCCCAAGCCATTTTTTCCCCATAACTGTAGGAATATCAAGAGTGACACCAGAGCCATGCTCTTCAGTCACATTTATCCACCAGTTTGCATGTGCAGGTATTGCATTTAATGTGCGAATAATAGTTTTTGTGACTACTATTCAGCACCTACCTACTTTTGTTGGAAGGAAGGTGGAGGACAGCAGGGTAGGAAGGTTTTGGTTAATAAGACTGTTATTTTTTGCTGACAAGATCACTGAGTATCTTAAGAAAAGGGAATCTGATCTCCTTCCAAGTAACTAAACAGGAATTTGCATTCCAGAATATTTGTGAAGCATATGTATTCCAGGAAAAAAAAAAACATCCCGGCATTTATTGTCACATTGCCCAGAGATTTCAACATCTGTGAGGAAACATTGGCAATCACAGTGTCCACATTCTTTATGATAACTTGATTATTTTAGCTCTGAGCCAGTGGAGTAGTACCTGAAAACACTTTCCTGTTAGACCCACCTTATGTGAACTCAACCTTATGGAAACTTCTCTTTTGTGCTTCAGATATTCCTAAAGTTTTCTCTAGCCTGGGAAAATAAGTTAATCATGAAACAAGATGCAAGAACCATTTTCCAGCTGAGTGGGATTTTCACGTGCAGATGTTGCTGATGTGAACATTGGTGTGGGCCTACAGGCAGCATGAGAGTGTTCCAGATGTCTTGGCTCTGAGAGATGTTTTGGCAGCCACTGAACAAGGGTTGGAGATTGAGTCCTGTTCCTGCAAAGCTGCAGTGACAAAGCACACATGTGAGTTTCCCTGGCACTGGAGTTTCACTCCTCCCTTCTGCCCTGGGACCAGCAGAACTTAATGCTACAAGGCCATAATCATATGGCCCTGCAGACAGCTGCAGGCACTGACTGTGCTACCCAAACCACAACTCCAACACTGACACTACAACCTCGGCCCTGTCTCTGATCCCACATGGGATCAGGATATGCTCACAGGCAAATGAGATTTTTGCCCACCTAGACAAGAGCACAAATCGTTATACAACGTCTTGAGCACTGTCTGGATGGGTTCAGCTGAGAAAGAGTTGCTGCTGCTGCTGGTGAAAGCCCCAGGGGATGATGTGCAGCCTCCCTGTGCTCCAGTGTGTGGTACCTGAGCACCCAGTTCCTGGCCAAACAGGCAGAAAAAAGGGCCAAGTACCCACTAGGGAGAAGAGGAAACATTTCACCCACTTAAATTCATAGCTGTCAAAACCAGTCTTAAACTGGGGCTAGAAAACAAGTGAGAAGAAAACTGCTTACATAATCCTTTGGCAGTGAAATGAATCAGGGTTCTTGCGGGAGAAGAGGAATGCAGTTTTTAAGGAATAAACAGCATTGCTGTAGTTGGTAGTAACTGGATAGTCCTGCTTTCCTGAAGAGTAGCACAGACGTTAACCATGGGTTTATGTGCCTTGTCTTTCGTGCCCATGGTTTCTCCTCTGAACAAAGCTCTGTAAAATGGAACAGTCCTGCTGTTTGCTTTAAAATAATCTGTAATTCCTTGGCCATAATGCAAAGGGAGGCACCCATCTGTTTGGTTTTGTGTTTGTTTTTTTTTTCTCTCTTTTCCACAAATGTTCTTGTTTGTGTTAACTAGCAAATCTAATCATCCAGCTCACAGGAGAGTTACACAACCCTCCTGAGACTTCAGTCTAACAGCAAATCTTGCTTAATACCCCTACATTCACTTCTTGCTTCAGATTTGCAGCTTCTTTGGCATTACAGCTGTGCTCTTATAAAACAGATTAAACAGCAAAAGGAATGCTGAATGGAAAAGCTGTGTTATTTCCACCTTGCAGGACTTACTGAAATGATCCTGGCTGTGTTAAAACATGAGCCAAAACTCCCACAGGGAGCATTAGTCTGAGCGATTCACATAAACACTTCAAGAAGTCAGTTTTGGTTGAGCTTCCTAGTCAAGGTAAGTAATAGTACACAAGCAGCAGAGCCCCTCTCCCCCCTCCTTTAGAGAGCACTGTTGATAGAAATCTCTTGTTGTTTATTTTCACTGGGAAGCAGCAAGATGAGTACTGGGAACCAACAGAAAACGTGGGGTTTGGGTAACTCTTTCACCCAAGGAATTGCGAGTACCTTTTCTGTGAAACTGCCTAGCGCTGTGGAACATTCTTCCTTTGTGCCCTTGATGTGGGTCATCTGGAGAGGGAAATCTCATCAACCTCTTGAAAGGTTTATGATCACTTTCTTTTGCAGCTGACTTTTAAGGGAGATTATCTTTCCAGGAGGAGATCTGAAGATAGGCAAACTACAGGTATGTGCATTTCATGTGTCTTGGTAAAGGTGTAGATGGAGTTGCTTTCTTTCTCTCTGCTCTGCACTGTCTGGTTTCCAGGAGCTGTCACTCATCCCACCCTTCCTGGTAGCTTTTTTCCATCCCCCGTGGGCACTGCATGAGGTCTGACTCTGACTTTAGCACCAGCTTTGCAGCCAACAGCACCACTGTGGGGTTGTGTAAACAGCACCAGTGGTCCTGGGCTCACAGGGCTCACCTGCTGCAATATTGAACTCTTCTCTCTATGAGCTGAAAACCTGCCACAGACTGGGGCACCTACTTGCATGTCATCTTTTATGGGCAGCTTTTGTGGAGATCTTCTTCACTCAGCTTGCTTTGAGCCCTCCCTGCCCATCTTGGCAGAGTGCTCCTCTGTTGCAGTAGCTCTGATGGTTTGGAAGCAGCTCTAGCATCAGCCTCTGCGGGGATGCTGATAGAGTCATAGCTGAAACAAAGCACATCACAGAGAACAGAGCTGGGAAGCCAAGTTTCTGCAGCACTTCCAGATGTGAAGCAGGGGAGTTTGGTTTACTGCACTTTTCAGACTTTTTTCTTTCTTAATTTGTTTTTTTTTAAAGCACCATGAAAGCACATTGTGAACAATTTGTACTGTTCACTCACTTTAAGCTGCATGTTCCCAGTGGCAGTCACTTAGCATATTTTCTAGCTAACACTCTGCAATCAAAACCACATCTGTGTGTCGGGGCAGATTTGCAGTAGACATCTTTTCCCCCAAAATGCAAGGAAAAGCTATCTCATGTCCACTCTGTCAGACATGTGACTTGGCCTCCAAGGTAATCCCATCCTCACAGACCCCTCCAAGGACTGAGGAGGGGCAATGTCTACAGTCACTTAACCAGGAGGCAAATTCCTCTCAATTCCACTTTGAGAAGTTTGAACTGGATAAACCCTGTGGGATTCTGATGATAAGTCCTCAAGGAGACATGACTGCTGAGCAACTTTCTATCTGTGTGTATACCTGGGAGGAGATACAGAGGCTGCTGGAAACTCACACAGAGTATTTATTTCTGCAGGGAATCAGGAGCAGACCTGAGCCTTTATCCCTGTCAGCAATACTGCACTGGTGCTTTAACTTCTCCTTAATATACATCTTACCCTGATTTTGTCCTGCCTGTAGTTTCAAGCAACCTCCTTAACAAATCCTGCAGCACCTCCTGGGGAATTAAACATAAGTGTGAGGGGAGATTAAGTTGTGAGAAGAGCTAAAAAAGCTTCCATTACAGCCTGTCAATGCCTCTTTTCAGGTGATAAGAAATGAGTGTGATGATGCACTGGTTGCTGCTGCTCCTTTTCCTGGTCAGCTTTGGCTCACCTGCACCCAGGTTTTCGGTGTGTATCTTTTAGCTGTGTCTGTACACTCTCTCAATGGTTCACCATTCCCACTCATGCAGACATGGATACTCCCCCACAAGAGGGATGGAGACCTGCAAGAGCAGAGCAAAAAGGCAAATGCTTGCAGCTAAAGGAATGTTGTCCTGATAATACAGGATTTTCATAGCATTAAGGGCTGGGCACTTGTCTGGGAGACGGAATTGACATTCCTAAGAATTCAAAACAACAACAAAAACTCTTTTTAAAAAAAATGTGTTTTTATAGCCGAAATATCAGCTCTTTTAAAGTTTTACACAAAGCTGATTCTGGAACCTTGCTGATTGTGCCCATCTCCAGTGCAAGAGCCAAGTTTTTCCTCTCTTATCAACCTGAGCACTTCCATAGTTTGCAAACCTTCCCCTTGAGTTCATCAAATGGGGGTCAAGACAAATTATTTTTGCCCAAAGCAAATTTTTGTGCATCTGATCATATTCTAGCATGTTCTGATCAATGCCAAGGTCATTACAGAAACCTCTTTTCCTCTGGATTCAATTCAACAACTCACGCTGTGCAAGATTTGGACATTTTAAAAAGAGATCGCCATGAAATCATGTTGATCCACATAGGCAGTGTGACATGCTAGGGTCAAGAGGAGACAGATGCTCCTTTCTCTGTATCTCTCCTTACTACTGACTAAAGTGTGCGTGGTTTTGTTTTATTTTCTCCATAGGACAAAGATATCTGCCTCCTGGACAACAATAAATTAAGACAAAGGTTAAAACATCTTCAAGACTTGCTTTACTTATATGAATTGCAGCTGAAGGACATACTGGAGAACACTTACCACAGAACGAAAAGTGAACTGTTCTCAGGCAACAGGAGTGTGCAGCATGAGACGCTCTTACCCACAACCAGTGGAAATTTGATAGTGTATGACCAAGGTACAGTTTGCAGTAGTGTGTCACAATGTTTATTTCTCCCTGCAGTGTCCCATGTGTCTTATTTTATTTCTGCTAAAACTTTTAAATTTTTTTTCAAGTGGATTGTGATTTAAAACACATATCTGTGTTTTAAATCACAATACATGGGAAGGAGAAGAGCTGACTGGTGTCCCTGACACTATAAGATATCCCTTGGGGCTAGAGTCACTTATCCCAGCTGTAGGCAGCTATTACCCAGGAACAAAATGGACATCTTCAGCTGGGCTTCTTACCTGCAGAGAGGAACAGTCACCTCTCATGTTTTCCATCAGATTTATTTTATGCATCTGCTTTAGGAAGAGATGGGTCCCGCTCTTCAAGAGCCCTTATTCCATGAATAACTTTGGGGAGCCCAGAGTGACTGGCTCAGCTGCAGGCACCCAGACTTGTTTGGATAAGCCAAGCTCCCTGTTCCTCAGCTCCCCCATTACTTCTGTGACACAGGAACAGACACGCATACTTTGTTCCTTGGTGTTACTTTGAGAATATGGTCATAAGATTTTATCCTGGGCATTACATTGAAAGTGCCAGTCACTGAGATCCTGAAAGGCTCTCTCCTGATACCGCCCCAGTAGAGCTGGACACAGGAGCTTAGCCTATTGTTTTAGAAATATTTTCCTTGAGCTTATCAGAAGTACAGCTGAGGTTACCTTACCTTCCACATGGAAATTAGCTTCCCTGCAAATGATGTTGCTGACAGATAAAGCTTCAGTCCCAGGCTTTCATGATATAGCCCCAGGCTAAGCTGCAGCTGTCCTGCATCTCACCAAGGATTTGGGCATTATTCCCTCAGAGGACATGGCTGTAAAGGCTCTCAAGCCTTAAAGCTCTGCCAGGCTGGCAGTTTGCAAACCAGTGTAGCTACTACATTGCTGCACCATTTCCCTTGACTTTACAGGGCTTGCAGAGTTATGTGCAGGCTGGTCAAGTGTCCTTGTCCCGTACAGCCTCTCAGTGACATCTTCTCTTGGTGGCACAAAGCCCTTGGCTTTGCCCCCAGCCCACTGAACAAACTGTTACTGTTGTGCCCAGATTGCTCTGCAGTGTATAACCGGAGGAGCACCACAAGTGGTTACTACCGGATCAGGCCCAGAGCAGACCGAGAGCCTTTCCTGGCATTCTGTGACATGGCCGATGGCGGGGGCTGGACTGTCATTCAGCGGCGGAGCAACGGCAAGGAGAATTTCAACAGGTGCATGCATTGTTCTTGCATCAACAGGGCTTGTAGCCAGACCACCAGCTCCTACCCCTGTCCTGCTGCCAGGCAAAACCCCACCCTTGAGAAGCAGGATATGCAAGATTGTATAGTAGTGATGAGAATTTGGGATTAGGACAATCTGGTAGTACCTATTGGCAGCAGGGGGCCATTTTAAAAATGGATCTATAACTTCTTTTTCCATGGGTTCTCTGCATTTGAATGCATATTTTATCATTATTGAAGACTGTCAAAGGCTCCAAATTGGCAGTTATCTGCTACTAGTGCACAGACTGAGACCTGTTGAACAGATCGTTCTCGTATCAGGAATTATGTTCAGCATGTTGTAACATTTATTACGGTATTCAGATAATTCTAAAAGATGCCAAACCAGATTGTCCTTTTCCTATGCAAAATCCCAGAGAGGTGACTTTGACACTAAAATTTACAGGAGAAGAGATGCTCTGGTAGCACAATTAAGAAGAAATGTCCCCATGAAGGTTAATTCACCCTCACAGAACACACAATTTCAGGGCATATCTAATGCCTCCTAAAGTCTATGCACTGCATTGCAAAGCTACCTCAAGTGACTCTAAGCCAGCTTGCCCAGAGAGTGTTAGCTACCTAGCCATGGTAGTTCAGGTGAAATAAAAACATCCTGAAGAAGAGCATTGACAAGTATGTAGGTCAGGCAAAATGAATATCCATAACAGCATGAGAGAGGGAATAAACACGTGGTTACTAAAACTGGAAATGATGACACACAATGAAGTATATGAGAATATCAAAGGTAATACATAGATCGTGTGAATTATGACTTGCTGAAGAACAATAGCAGGTGTTTTGCTGAAGACCAATGTGACAGCTGCTGCTTTCCCTTTCCATTTAACTGGAAACATCAGACTGTGAGCACTGCATCTGGCAGTTTGAAGGTTTGATCCCCACACCTGTGTGCACAGGTTTAGCAAGGGGAAAAGTAAGATGTGAGTTGTATTTACTTCTTTCTAGATGAGTCAGATACTTTTAGAAAACAGTATCTAGAGATACAGGTGAAATTTTACTTGTTACCATATTCAAGTGTCACAAATTTGACAAACTTAATTCCCTCTCATGATGAAATTTATATCTCTCTGCAGGAAATGGGATGATTACAAACTGGGATTTGGGAAATTCCAGGGCAAGAATGATGAATACTGGCTGGGCAATGACCACATCCATGACCTGCTTGCTAGAGGTCCAAGTACTTTTTTCTACATGGATTTCTTTCTAACTTGCATTAGGTAGTTCATCTAACATGACACAACTTTATGTTTAGGAGAGAACTCTTTAAAGATTGACCTGATGGACTGGCATGGGGAAAGACGTTATGCAATCTATGAAAATTTCCAGCTTGCAAATGAGCAGGTAAGAAATGGAGAGAGCAGTGATTTGCTTGCTTTGGTCTGTGAGGGTGGGGCAGCTGCATACACAGCATCAGACCAGTATCAGGGTTGTATCTACAGCTCTGCAAAACTTACCTGCTCTGGTTTACTGAGCTTCCTAGTTTGTCTGACTGACAAACAGCCCTAGGATCAGGGACATAAAGCTGGGACTTTTTCCTTAGAACTGAGTTCCCAGGTCAGTGGCTGACAGGATTGTATGTTTGTGCCCTCTTGCTAACTCTGCTGCTGAACAGAGGGCAGTTTCCTCTGTATGTATGTATACACACAGTGATATTCCCACGTGTATTTGCCTCTGCCCTCATGATTAAAAGAGTCTTCTGTGAGTGAGGAGAGCCTTAGGGTTTGAACCTTTGCAACTAAATGGAGCCCTGTTCTTCTGCTTCCTAAGAGAGTGTTTCAGACTGTCACATAAAAGGCAAGTGCCAGAACAAATCCTCTCCGCTTTGTTTTTAAATAAAACAGGGAATTCTAATCAAAGCTTTGAAAGAGCAGTTGTAAGCTCCTACCTTGAAGAGAGGTACCTGTAGCACTACACCTACTGCTAGAGACACAGAAAGCCCAGAGACAGACACATCCTGGATTTTCATGTTGTGCTTTCTAGTTGTAGACAGTGTCCACCTCCATACAGGTGCTGTTCTTTGCAGACTTAGCTGCCTGAACACCACATGTAAGTAGCCCAAATAACCAAGGATACTTCATGGACCAGCCCTAGTTCCAACTCCATCCTCACTCCAGAAATGTGTACATTATGCTCAGTTTGCAATTAGAGGTTTCTTATGAAAAGTTTGAACAGATTCATTTTAATACCTTACTGCCACTTGTCATAAAGAAATGAGGACAATGATGACAGGAGAGAGCCAACAACACAAAAGTGATCATCCACTTAGTATCAAATATCTCTTAGACCTGTTAGCTGTGCACAATGAAATTATTATTCTAAATATTCTTACCAGGATGAGAGCATAGAAATCCGATGGCTTCTAGTCCTTGGAAGAGTAAAATGCCTAACCATTTATTCTAGCTGAAGAACTGATCTTTATGAAGGCCATTACTTGACACTTGGCCGTTTTCTGCTGAGTTCTTCTTCATCACCTAGAAAGAGCTTTCCATCTTGCTCTAAAGTGTATTAAATCGTTGTTGAATGACAATAAACCTGAAGCCCTTTGTAGCAGCAGCAGTAATTACCCATCCCTTCTGGAGGTTTAAATTCTGCATTGATCTACACTATGATCATTAAAGCATGGAGACAAAAGTCACCCTTGGCTTCAACAGACATGCCTTTGACAGTGGATGAAATGTCCAGAGCTAATTTGACCTCAAAAATGGGAGGAAAAGAAAGAATGGATATAAAATAAATGTTTCACATATTCTTGCAGGACAATTACAGGTTATGGTTTGGCACCTATTCTGGTAATGCTGGTGACGCTCTGTCTGGTGGGAGCAATTTTGAAGATCAGTGGTCAGCCTCTCACAGAGGGATGCAGTTCACCACATCTGATAAGGATCACGATCAGTTCCTGGCAGGCAACTGTGCATCAGAGAACAAGGGTGGCTGGTGGTTTAACAGGTATGGAAAACAGCTGATTCCTCTGGGATGCGAAGGGTGTGGGTGGCTGTACAGCTGAGAGGACTTGCCTGCCTTACAGCAGCTGCAGGTTGCTGTGTGCACTTGCCACCTCACACAGCCAAACCTAACATGTTCACACCTACAGATCCTCAAAGGAAAACAATTTAGCAAAGCATGTAAGTTGATTTCACTTTAAGAAAATGGGTCAGAACAAATGCACAGGGGACAGTGACCTGGAAGGAAAAGAGCCCTGTTAAAATGCCTGAAAGTGCTTTGTGTTATACTCCAGTGAAGAAAACAACTGTAGCCATGGTAAAGTGAAGTGTGTACAAAGGACATTTCCACAGAATGGAGCATGTCTAAGGGCAGGGCCACCCCATAACTGTTATGATGGCATATTTGCTGTTCGGGCATATGCCACGCATCAATGGAGAGCGACAATGTTTAACAGCACAGGGAACAGGGATATAACAGTCTGAGATTTTCTCTGCTTTAGAGCAGGATGAGTCCTTTAGACCAGATTCTCATCACATACAAATTGAAATCGGTGGAGCTACAAAATGTACATTAATGGCAGGATTTACCTAGATGAAAAGACATCTGCAGTTTTAGGTGTCAATATGGAGCTGCCTACACTTGAGCTAGAGCATACCAAATGGCACCCTTTTGTTCAGGCCATGTAGTTCTAATGTCTGTAGTTAATACACCTGAAGGAGTCAACAGGCTGAATCAATTATCTGAGAGGTGTCAGTATCTGCTTTAGGATGACCCACATCTTCCTCTGTGTTCCACTAAATGCATTAACCATTTAGTCCATCCTTCCCTGGTATATCTAAATATAAGTTGTGTGAGAACGGTACTCCACTGCAATGATCCAATATCTTCTCATGCTAAACCTAATTCCCTTTTTGTCTTTCCTACACTGCTCCAAGGTGCCATGCTGTAAACCTCAATGGGAGATACTACAAAAGAGGGAGGTACAATGGACCCCACGATGATGGCTTGGTTTGGTCTACATGGCACGGGATGTGGTACTCACTGAAATACTCAGCCATGAAAATCAGGGCTCCGTTCTTTGTCGACAGCGAGAGTGGAGATGGTGAAAACAGTCAGGGAAGCTGAAACCTGCTGCTTTGGAAAGAGAAAAAGCACAGGCTGAAAAGAATGCTGTAAGTTGCTGCCGCCAATCGCCAAACCTGCACTTGATAGCTGGAGTTGCACCTGCTTCTGCCACCTGAATCTAACAGCACGAGTTATTTGAGCACAGCCAGACAACAATTTAATAAAAAACATATGGATCTCAGTCACAGGATAACCAGAGATTTCCTTTTCAGCAGTTTTCAAGACGTTGTTGGAGAACATTTATTGAAATTTCTCTGGAATTCAAAGGATCAAGCATGTCCTTTAATCAATCTATACTTTTCAAGGTCTTAACCTTTCTCGTCTTGAATTTAACCATCAGTGTTTCAGTTATGAGAACATTAGGACAGGAAGAACAAGGGGATGGGGAATTTGACTTTATCTGGTGTGCCTTTGTTAGTACTTTATTCTGCATCAGGAGAATCTTTTTAAGGAACTTTCCCTATGGTTCTAATTGCCACACTTCTGCTGCAGAATGCTTGTGGAGTGTGTGAAACCAGACCTGTGGATGGACATGCTCCAACTGCTAATGTGCATCCAAGGCTAATGTGAAGCCAAGGCTGCTTCAAAGTAAACACCCACAATATGGACAGTGTGGGTTCCATTCCAACAGCTTCCTGCTGCAGATCCACTGCTAGAGCATACCACAAGACATTAATGCAGACAGACAATCCTGCCAAACAGATTTAAGACCCAGATTAAAATTAGGCAGATTTTACTAAAATTAAGGTGAGTGCAGATATTCCTATGAGTTCCTAAAATGTAGTCATTATTCATTTGTGCATTCTCCTGTCACCAGATGGCTTTACATTAGTGAAGAGGAATCAGAAAGTGGTTGAACCACAAGGCACACTGCTTTCATTGTCTCACTGGGGTGAAATGAAAGAGCCACACAAATGACTGCAAGAAATGGAATACCGAAAATTTATTTTCTACAGCTGTTAATAACAACAATTAAAAATTAACAGTGGTACCAGCTTGATGCAAATCATTTAACTGCCATGCTGTAGAATAAACCTTTTTCCTTCTTTTTCTGATTTATAGTAATTTTTTAAACTGATAATACTTTTCCATTTACTTGCTTTTAAATCCATACATATTATAATTTGTATACATATCGATAAAGAGTGAAATAAAACCATCTGAGTAGGACTTAATACTTATCTGTTTTTCGACAATAGGAATGTGAACAGGAATCTTGAAAAAGCTCATAATATAAGAAATGTATTCTTTTGGTGTTGGCTCTGGTGCTTTTTTACCTGTTGTCCTTGGCAGTTGCAAGGGTCTGGAAGGCAAGTTTAATTTTCATGTCTCAAGCTGCCCTGGAGACAATGCAGAAGCATGAGATGAAGGTTCAGTTTAAAACTTGGTTTGGTTCCTCTCCTTCCTAGACATCCCAGTGACTGCAAAGACAAACATCCCAGTGTAATGGGCAGCACTCCAGGGAGCTGTGCTCCTAAAACCTGTGCCCTGGGCCAGACTGTCCCCTGCCCGCTTCTCAAGCATGCTCATGTGGAATGAAATTTGCACCTACATGTCTGAAATGAGATCGCCCTTGTGAAGAAAGGGCTACAGAAAGACAACACTTATTGCTTCTCTTCTGATCACTACATCTGTATTTTGATATGGTAAAATTTTAGTGCAAGGTTGTAACTGCATGTTGGGGTATAAACACTTTGCACACATTATTACTGTGTGGCCCCTGATGCAGTGCTAAGGGCAGAAAGGAAAATTTTTGTCTAGGTGGAAGACACAGAGAAATGTAAGTGAAATAAGTTCATGCCTTCTGGAAGGTGATGCTCAATCCCACTCTTCAGTAGAGAGCTAAGGAAGTAGGGTAAGGACTGTGGAAACTACAGCACTTAGGGGACAGTATTTGTGGTCTGGCAGTTCATTAGGCAGCTGGTAACCCATCTGATAATAGAATATGAAGCTGGAGATGAAGTCAGCAGGGCTTAATCAGATAAGCAGCACCCAGTCCAGTTCCCCAGTGAGTGAGCAATGAGCAGTGTGAAGTCCAGACTACGGAGCCTGTTTCCCTGTGTGTCAGTATGGAGCGGCAGGCATTGTGGCTGGACTGCCTTCAGCCAGCATCAATGTTACAGTACTTCCTCCTGTCTCTGAGAGAGAAAGGGGGGCCAAGGTATGACAAGCTGGGAGGGAAGGGATCTGCCCTGCTGTCTTTGATGTAAAATATACCTAAGTACATCTACTGCATAAGACAGCCCAACACTGGGACAACTTTGCAGAAAGCAGCATCTGATTAAGAGCAATGTTCCTCCTTCCTGTCCTCCTGTGGCAAAGGAAACCCCCTTTGAGATGCGGGGGTCACAGGGCTGGAGCCTGTAAATCCCACAGCAAACTCCAGGAAGCATTTCAGAACCACCTTTAATCATAATAAACAGGGTAGAATGCCACTAGCTGAGTATTAACTGGATCTGAGGACTACCACCAAGAGCTGAAGGCTGGGGGAAAGCTTGCTGAATGTTGCTGCACTGCACATTTGATCTCCCATTTTTCCATGGTCTGTCTCCCATGCTGAGAGGCTCAACAAAGCTTAAACAGAAACTGTAGCCCTGCAGCTCCAATGATGATGGATCCATGCTTCAGGGAAAAGGTTCTTCACATCACAGACCTCACCTTAGTACAGGCAGGGTGTAAGTAACCTGAGTAGCAATTGCTTCAGAGGTCTGATTTCCAGCTCATTTAAGTCAATTTAAAGACTCATTACATTTGATTGCCTTTGGATAACTCTTCAAGCATGAACATGTTCTTAAATGTTTTAAACAGCTTTTCAAGCTGACAGTTTATGGGAACGCATCGGTGGTACCAGCACCACGCTGGGCCAAGGGCTGAACATCGGCATCTTGGCACAGCTCCCAGGAAAAAGGGAGCTCACATCACCCTGTGAGTCGGAGCCCTCACTCCAGCAGCAGCTGAAAAATGTTACCCATCAAAAAGGCCATTAAAAAAGACAGATTTGACTCTGGTGGCCAAATGCTGAGGCTTGCTCCTCCTATGTTGTCACAGCAGGTAACACCGTGTGCCTCTCGAGCCACCCATGCCAGCTTTGGACACTGCAGTGGGGTGCCACCAGGAACTGGCAGCTAACACACAACAGTGCTGCTCTTACTTCAAAATTGCTGCTGGTTTGTGGGGGAGTGGGGGGAGGAAGAAGTGTGGGATTGGGAAATCTCTCTCTCTCTACTCAGAAAGCCAGTATTGAGAAAGATAGCAGCCTACTTCCTGAGAATGGAACCCATGCTAATTCTGCCTTCACACCCACAAGGCTGGTTAAAGGGCATGTAGGGTTGGGCTCCTTAAGGGAGAGTTGATTGAAGACTAATAGTCTACTGCCTAAACCTTTCTTCTCTTACACCAACCTCTTATTTTTTGCCCACTAGCATTCCCCTGTTGCAAAGTCACCAAAGAGACAGTACCCTAACAAATGGCAAGAAAAGTCTTGGTCATTCACAAAGGCCTGAGCTCTGCTTCTGCTGTTAATTGGGGTTTCAACCCAATTCTGAATACTTACAGCAGTAATGGCAGATTTGTGATGTCTGGCTTTAAAACACAACAAAAATAGGCCATCATGGCTTTTGTAGTTCACTGTTACTGCTCTCTGCAATACCCTGAAAGGAGGTTGTAGCAAGGTGAGGGTTGGTTGGCCCATTCTCACAGGTAACAAGTGATAGGACCAGAGGAAATGGCCTCAAGCTGTGCCAGGAGAGATTTAGATTTGATATGAGGAAAAATTTCTTCACTGAGAGTAGTCAGGCATTGGAACAGGCATCCCAAGGAAGCAGTGGCATCAGTGTCCTTGGTAGTATTCAAAAGATCTGTGGATATGGCAGCTAAGGGATATGGTTTAGTGGTGAACACAGTGGTGTTACATTAACAGTTGGACTTAATGATTTTAGAGGTCATTCCCAATGTAAATAATTCTATAAGATTCTCTGTGAATCACCAGATGTTGTCATTTTGATTTTTGTTCCCAGAACAGGTATTAATCAAATAATCTTGTTGTTTGCTGGTTTTGTTCATAATTTATTTTGAGCTTGCTGTAGTAGTATTATTGTCAATATATTTACATTTAAAAATTTTAATAAAGGAAAGGATGACTATGGAAATGATGCATAATTCAACAGTTCTCTCACTGCTTTTTACAGGTAACATGCTGTGGTAACATTTCTGTGAGGACTAAAATTTGATCATCCATTTTCTTGGCTCTCTCTGTCGCATGCCTTTTGTACTAATTTCCTGCAAATATTTGTCTATTGTTTTCTTGATATAAATATTGACAGTAAGAAAATATCAAAGTCTTGAATGATGAAAATGCCTCCTCAATTTTAAATTCACCCAGTATTCAGCATCAGTTGTTTGCACTTTGATGCAACCAGCTAGAAACTCCCCACCATATGAGCAACAATGACAAATCAACGCAGTTCACTGATCACTATCAGAAAAATGATGAAAACTTCCCACAGCTTGAGTTTTGTGTTTTCTAGATGAGAAATGATTCACTAACCAGGGCAGATGGTTGAGGGTGCTGGACAGTGGATGCATCAGTATCTCACAGTCTACCAGTACACAGTGCACAAGGTGGGAAATGTCAGTGGCATATATGATGCACAAAACATGACTGCTTTACACAATAAAATCTATTGGCTATTCCTGTGCCACACCTTACCTAACACATTCTTTCCCAGGGTACTTTGTGTGTCTTGTACACACATACAAGAAAAAAATTATATGAAAGCACTTTTCAGTAATTTGAAAGGAGTATGTTCCCACAAGCCAGACCCAGGGCATTATTCCCTCCTGCTGTGTGTGGAAGTAACATGATTCCTGCTCTTTCTTCCACCAGAAGCCAACCGATCCTGCAGATCCTCTCCCACGCACGCCACTCCTGCAGCGCCGCAATGAGTCACTCAGATCACCAGCTTCTCAATGCTCAGAGTACTTGTTTCATCCTCTTCATTTGAGCCAAAATACCCAGGGAGGTCAATCATCTGCTGCTCTGCCTCCGTTAAGCCAAAAGTAGAATTGTCATAAAAGGCAAACTCAGGGTCCAAGGGGAAGCTCTGGCACTTGTCCCTTCGATACTGGGCAGGGCTGACACTTAGGCCTCTCTGGGAATTATCTTTGCCATTTGGGCCTGTTTCTTTCCGCCACACACCTTTGGGGTTAGGTGAAGGGCCCCTCTTACTTCGGCTGGGCTCAGGCTTCTCAGCTGCCTTCTCCTGACCAGCAGGCTGGCGGTCTGTGATCAGGTCCAGCTTCCTCACTGGGGGCCCTGCCCTGTGGTGGGTCTTTGTGCCATGGCCCTGTGGTTCACACGCCAGTACAGTGCTGTGGGGCTGATCCAGCTTTTCACAAGCCGGATTAGTGTTTCTTGATTTTGGCCGTATCCTGTCCTCCAGACCCTGGTCCCATGTCCTGGTCCTGGAGTTGTAGAGAGGAGTCTGTCGGGGTGTGAGAGTGGACATGCTTCTCTCTCTGAAAGGCCTGGCCTTTTTAGTTTCATGGAAACTGGCTGTTCTTCTGAACTGTGAGTTTCTATGACAGCCCCTCTCAGGCAAGTCCACCCTGTTATCCTGGTGCTTGAAATGACCTCTTCTGACCAAGGTTTGGGTAGGGTTCATTGCAGGATTGGCCTGTGAGAATGGAAAATCCAGCCTAGAGTGAGAGCCTTCTCCCAGGAACTTGGGCTGACTGGCTGGCTGTTCCAGAAATGGAGATTTGATCTGAAATTTGTTTGCTGCTGCCTCCTCTTGGTTTTCCCCGCTCAGGGGAAGCATCATGGTGGCACCAAGAACCGTGTCCGTGAGAGGATTCTGAGAGACGTGGTACACCTTAGTGGTCTCTGTCAGGCCTTTCTTCTTCATCTCTTTCAGCTGCTGCTGTGCCAGGCGGTAGCTGAAAATTGGAGGGATTATTTTTTGGGCATTTGGCTGAAAGTTTTCACTTCCAGAGGCATCATCTTCTTGGGCAAATTGGAGGCTTCGCCTGTAAGTTAGGGGAATGTTGACAGGGGCGTCTCCCCCTTCAGCAAAGCTGTCCCGTTGCTTGTTGCCTTGGCAGATGTTCTCCTCGTCAGAGTTTTTCCGGAAGCCAGGGGAATGGACAGAGTTCCGTCGAACAGCGGTGCTGCATTTCTGAGCTCTGCAGAGCTTCCTCCAGAGGGTGATAAGAACAGTGGCAAAGATGATGAACAAACACAGTGAGATTCCTGTGATGGTAACTATATTATTTGCTTTCTGGTCCTCTCCTGGCTGAACAGAAGGTGGGGTGGGAGGCTGGACAGCTGTTAGAAAGAGCACACACATCTGTCAGAGTTGCACTGGCAGCAGCATTTTGATATTTGAGGATGGATGCTTCACTACCAAGGAAAATAAGCAATTAATACAGTACAGGAAGTTGTCTGCCATTAAAATTTGCTCATTGGAGATGACTTACTACTTGATGACTTCATACTGGCACAAGTACCTACTTACTTTAAACCAAGGCTCCCACAGACCTTTTAAATGTAATCGTTATTTTTTTCCTGCTCTGCAATTTCCATAAGGTATTCCTAAATTCCTGTAAAATGGAGGAATTCTGTTTGCCTCTCTTTATGAAGTACTTTTAGATTCTCTGTTGAAAAGCGTTGTAAAGAGGGTAAAAATAATTCAACCCAGGCTAGTACTTCAGGTATCATTTTAAAACTATTTTTGGGAGAGCTTAAGTGGGTGTGAGAATTGAAATGAGTTTGAAGAGAGAGGTAGCATCAGGACAGGCAATGTAACTTTTCTAAGCAGTCCTCTGAGGATGCTTTTACCACTGTCCGATGCCACAGTCCCAGAGGAAAAAACCTTCCCATGCCACAGCAAGCTTTCAACTGAAAGTGTCATTGCTCTTTCTCCAGCATTCTACTATTGATACCCTTCTGCTGTGGACTGGAGATGGGACTTTAAACAGGGAAGAATAGTCTGCAAACTCTTTTTCACTGAGAGGATAATTAGCCACTGGGATAGGCCCCCTAGGGAAGTCATCAAGGCCAGAATTCACAGGCTGTCTGGATGATGCTCTCAGTCATATGGTTTAGCTTTACTAGTCATGGGGGAGAAGGGAGTTGGACTCAATGATCCTTATGGGCCACTTCCAATTTGAGATATTCTATGATTCTAACCTGTAATGTGACAATCTCAAAGCTGTCCACAGCCCTGTTTAAACCTCACATTGCCCATTCCACCCCATTACAGATGGCTGAACCAATGACAAATTGGTAATTCTTTTTTTGAATGAGGTCTCAAGAATTTCAGGGGCAATCTTGAGCAGAATACAGCATGGCTGAAAGTGGATTAAATTGGTCCAGTAGCTAATTTTAGTATCTGTTAACACTACCCAAATTCTTCTGGTCAGACATCAGCTCCACAAAGCCATGAAGATTTTTTTGGAGGACAAGGCTGATGAGTTGCAGTTGACAAGAGCTGGCCATGAAGTTGCGAGTTCAAACTAAACCACTGAACAATCCTGCCCTAGTCTCTAGTTTTATCCAGAACCTTCCATCAGGCTGACAGTCAGTCAGCTGTAAGACTTGGCAGCTGCTCCTGCCTGCACCACACTGACTGTCCAGGAATAGGAAATGTGAGTGCAGAATAACAAGAACTGGACACCATGTACTTCCCGTAATTCAGGAGAACACGCATTCAACAGCAAGCTGGTAGTGCAGCTGTTAGGTGGGCAGCATGCACAAATGCACTGATGAACACAGGCCAGAAGGCCTCAGGCTGCTACAGAACAGACATGCAAGGTGCTGGGCTGGGAAGGAGATCCATTTCTCTATTTCAGGGCTACCAAACAATCCCAAATCCTCTAAAAAGTCTTGCCACTGGATTAACTTCGTGTCTCTCTGAGAGCTTGAAACCAGCTTAAAGAACAAGACAACTGCCTGCTGAATCTTATAGGAGAATCTCTAAAACTTGCATTCAGTCCAATGCCCCTGTGCCGGAGCCTGGAGCACTGCTGTTCTGGACACCTGAGCAGGGAGTGAGCAAGCTGACCTCAGGGAAGCAGGCAGAGCCAGCATTTTCTCTGTTCAGGAACACTGCAGCAGCGCAATTCATCATTTTTCATCCTTCTCTCAGTTGTGTTTGCTAATCGATATTTTCTGAATACTCCATTCTCTATTTGTAATGCACACTGTGCTGCATTGTTTGGGATACACAGTTAACAGCAAGGAACTGCAAGCTTCCAAACAGGACTGGGTCCCTATGGTTTGCTCCCTGCACCTCATTGGCCCCTGCACCATGTGCGGGCCTTGCTCATTCAGCCATTTGCTCCATCTGCTGGACTAATGACTGCAGAGTTATGCTGGAAACAGAACCTATCTGCTTCCAAAAGCTGCAGACTGCTGGAGTGGGAAGGGAGAGGGTGACACTTCCAGCTTGAGATCAGGCAGTGGATGAACACTGTAAAGACACAGTGTCAAATCACTTCTTGAGCAAGCTGAGATTCAATAGGATGAAATCATGTTTGTGGTTCTGTAAAGGAAGATGCCCCATGTGAGAGCAGGAGGATTAGAAACCATGTGCAACACAGAAGCGAGGTATTTCCTCCAGATGATCCCACAGCAATGGGTGCAGATGTAGGCTCCTTTGCATCTGTGCTCTCTATGTATTAACCTCTTTATTAACCCAGAGACCTCACTGGAACCCAGGGATTGTCCAGACCTGCTGAGTGCAACCAGACTGCCACAGGTGTGTGCACAGTCTATGCACAGGATGGTTGGAAACCATCATACACCTTTTACAGCTGCACACCTGCACGGGAGGAGACCCCTCTGAGAAGCACCAGAGGCTTGTCACCTCCAAGCATGCAAAGCAAGGTCCACACACAAACTGTTTTCAGCTCATGCTCTGCATGCAGGTAACCCCCTCCAGCAAGCTCCCTGCACCAGGAGTGCTCTCTGAGCTCAAGAGGTGGGGAGGGAAACTGGCTGGCAAGAGGCCAAACCAAATTATATACTTACAGACATACTGCTCTAGCAGATAGACAGGAGGCATGGGATAGCACAGCTCAACAGCAACTTTGGAAAATCACTAACAACCCAAATGCGTTTTGGTGGTGGCATTACTGCCCACAGCAGCCTCAGGGTCTGGCATAGAGAAGACAACTACAGCAGGGCTGGTTTAAGCTGGGGGCCCAAAGCATCTGAGTTGTTCCTCTCTGCTTTCACTCGGCTTTACTAAATAAGCAAACTCACAAGGTCAGTATTTTCAAGTAATAAAAAACATTAGACCTGTTAAAACATTCCCAGTGCTTCATGAACACTGACAACATGTAATACCTGGCTTAATGGAATATAATTTTTAGTATTTTCCATTCACCCAAACTTTTGTTAACTACAACCCATATCCTGCAGTGTTCCACAACACATTTCAGTCCTGCCTGTATATTTTTGAGGCCTTCATCCTCAGACACCTTGAAGCTGGCTCAAGCTAACACTTCCATTAAAAACATAGTCCTTCCCTCTTCCTGCTCCAGCTGCACATTCTCTCCCCCTGCTGTCCTTTTCTTTTCAATGGCACAAGCACCACAGTGGCCATGTGCTAAACAGCTCCCCACATCCCTAAACTGTCCATTTTTTAGCTGTCTCCATTCCAGTTCTACACACTGCACTTTTGCAAGCAAAAAGAAGTGCCTGCAAGCAGTCAAAGCAAGGAATAAGGCATTGGTCACTTTGTAATAGCTTAAAACATCTGTTCAATTATAGTCTGAGATCCTAGGGCCTGCACAGCTCCTGGGCATCTTTTCTTCCCCATCCCTGCCTCCTGTGGCATCTATGGGACACAAAGCCACTGGAGCTTGTAGATCTGCTTTCTGTTCTCTGTGGTCTTGGCATCAGGACACTCCTTTTCAGTAGTTTGCAAGAAGCAGAAGTTTTACACAGACTGAGCACCAGCACCCTGCTAAAAGAGGTTATGCCCCTCAACAATGGTTGTCAGCACCCAACTATGGTGCTGGCACAGCCTCATCCAGCCTCACTGAGGGTCATGTGTCTGCTGTAATCCACCTATCATCTTATAGAAGGCTCAGGTCTCCTATATCTTCACCCACTTGCCACCCACCAGCAGTTACCAACAGTTATTGATAGGCAATCAGTTGTTACCAATAGGCACGGGTTTATAAAGGCTTCCTAAAGCCTTACCTATCAGTAACAGCCAGCTTGCCCTGTCACAGGCCAGCAGCAGTGGTAGGCTGGAGGAGGGGGAGACCTGGCACTGCCACCTCAAAGAACTCACAGAACGGCAACCTCAACACCACAGGTCCAGCTGGAACCAGAATCCTTTTTTAACTGACTTTAACTTTTTAATAGGTTTCCACTGGAGTCTTGGGCTTTCACTACTGAACATGTTCTGGTAGCCCCAATATCTCTCTTTCTGGACTTCTCCACTCCCTGATCATCCCGGAGATTTTAAACTGCTTCCATTGCACCCACGGCATTCAGAAATATTATGCCTTGGAGCCCTGTCTCCGGTGTCTCACAATCAAATGCAGAGGCTCCTGGCCCCCAAATCAGTATGACTGAAAGAGAGATGGGATGTTTCCATTTTACACTTTTTCCAGGAGGAAACATGACTGGAGGAAGAGGACAGCAAAGCTACATACACACACACTCCTCCAGCGAGCACAGGGAAGTCTCCCTCGGTGATCCCGCGCAGCCTGGTTTTGCCGGCGAGGAGGTGAGGCACTCTCGGAAGCGCTCCCGGATGCCGTCCCCACAGGTGACACTGCACGGGCTCCAGGGCTGCCACCGGCTCCACGTTTCTACAAATACACAAGCTCACAGCAATGAGGAACTGTCTGTCTCCTTACCTTTAAAGACACAGCCATTTGTCTTCTTTTTGAGAAAAACAGCAGCAATAAACAACCAATGTAAACAGCAAGACAAAAAAAGCAAGTGGAATCCAGGGATGAGCCAAAGCTTCCACTTGTTTTTCTTTTTTCACCCCAGTGTCAGCCTGCAACACAGTGGTCAGTCAACTGGCAGGCAGGTTCTGCCTGGAACAACAGCAAAGGAAATGAATCCACAGATCTTTGAAGTGGGCTGGTAATTTATATATTCATCCAATTCCTGCCTGACAAACAGTGCATTTACAGCAGGATAACTTGATTGACTGAAGTACAGTTACTGCTGATATATTTATATGACTGTGACAGGATGATAAGCCTACAAGGCCTAATGAAATGGCAACATTGGTTTACTCTTTATTTTCTTCTCAGCACATAAGTATATTATTGAATCATTCATCTGACAACTTACAGCTCTCTATTGTTTTATTGCTTATGGTTAGGCAATTTACTCAAGATGAAATTTTGCGTGTTCATTTATTTATTTAAAGTGGAAGCAGACTCAGGTTCTAACACTACATTATAATTTTTTAATGTGTAATAAAATCCCTCTTTTTCTTAGACAACATCCTCATCTGAGTGATCTCCATATGTAAGCTTTAGAGCAGTGAGAACCCAAAGAGAGAAAGATGGGACCATTCCTGCCCCTATCTCCCAGGTGTGACACTGAGGCAGGGACACAACTTTAAATTCCAAACTAATGCATGAGTTCAGGCGCAATCTTAAAAGATAAACCCCCCGGGGATGCTCCTATGTGTCAGCTGACTTTGACAGAAAGAGGAATAGTAGACTACATATCTCCATTTCCCTGCTCACAGATAAAATAGAAAAACAGCTAAATATTTTTTTTTTAAAGTAGACCAGGTTAAACTTTGCTCTTCTAGATAATTTATGATGTTGCTACTGCCATCACAAGCCATGATTTTTAATTTTATTACTGCTGCTAGCATGCCCCAAGCCCTTAACCAATTTATGGTGTCAAAGCACTAGAGAGTGTTGTATGACTGATAAGGGCTTTATGATTTCAAGTATTGTTCCTAGTGTTTATTATTTTAAAATGTTTCTAACAAGAATAAATACAGCTGTGTTTCAATAAACATGAAATTGTAACTTCTTTGGGCCCTGTCCTGGACAGTTTTGTGAGCACATCAGCATTAATATGAGCAGCCTAAGAGGACCAGTGGGGCTGCCCTCCTGGTGCAGGTCCTCACCTGCACTGCAGGATGGGGCCCCAGAGTTTGAATCTATAGTCATTCAAGGTCTCATTGATGCCTTCTCAAAAAGATTTCATGGTATCATAGTATCATATATATCATAGGATCTCACAACAGTTTTCTTCATCTCAGGATCATTAAGGACTCCAGCAGTGTCCCTCACCACTGCAGAGGGGCAAGTTGAAGGACCTACCTCCTTGTAGGCCTAGAGCCTCTTTGTGTGAGCAGTTTGTTGAGTTCCTGTCAAAATTTCCAGTGCATGAGCTAACTTGTTTCCCTCTCTCCACATTTCTTGCTCCTTTAAACTTCTGTTAATTAAGGTCAGACGCAGAGCCAGATTCAGAAAGGTTCTGGTTGCCTCCAGTGTTAACACTGGTGATAGTGGAGGGTGCTCAACAGTCTCCACATTGATGCCTGTGGGTTTCAACATACAAGAATATTTAGGACGAGTAATTTCCAACACTGACGTCAAACCTAAGATGTGCCCATTGCTCCAGGACACTTTTCACTGACTTGGACATTGGCAAAAGGTATAGAGTTCCTTAGCAAAAACACTTGGGACCCATAGCTTTGGGGCTAAGAAATGTGCCCCAGACAGCAGAAGAACAAGGAATGTTCCAGCTCCCATGAAAGATGGGAGATTTAAACTCCTACATCTTGCTCTGCAATTCCCTGCAATTACCAGAATGTAAAAGAAAATGAAGCACAGTTTATTCTCCCCCAAGGAAATGAAATGATTAACCTCCATTTAAGACAAACAGATTGAAAGTGCCAGGGGAAAAACCAGAAGGTATGCACTGCAAACTAGCTCTAATAAGCGTGAGGTTTCTTCACACACAATTGAGGAATCAATTATCAATGTGAAGACGTCTAACTGATGAGTTATTTTGAAATAGCTGACAGCTGGCAGATCTGCCAACATGAAAGATAAATGCAATTAACTGTGTTAATTATTGCTCTGCATAAATTTCTCCCCTCAGATTTCCATGTTCACAAGATTTTGTGCATGCAGTGCTGTCCATCAGCAAGGGACACTCAGCATCATCCTTCCAGCCTGACACACATGACAGTCCTAAACACTTCAACCAGGCCAGTGGTGTGGAACAAAATCACTAATTACTGACAGGTTCACGTAAATATCTATGCTAGCCTAGGGAATTGCAGGATATTTTTGGAAGCTGAGATCAGTTTTTAGGTCCTGAGAATGTATTTACATACATTGTATTGGTGTTCAGACAAGAACTTGGAAAACAACCTCTCACCCTTCCATGGAAATGAAGCCTGGGTGCACAGAAATGGTGGCATGTTCCAACAGGTTACTAATTTGGACAATGAAAGGACAAGGATCCCTTTGAAGAAAGAAATCCTAGACTCTGGGAAAATTAAGAGTCTTTTCCCCACAAACAGGCATTGTTAAGAAATGGGGAGGCACAACCTAAAAATAATTTTTTCCCAGGAGCTGAGTCTGTAAAACCTGATTTATTCCTAATGTGTGGAGATGAAGCATTTACTGACACAGGAAAAGTGGACTGGGTACAAACCAGCCCTGGCATACCCAGATCACCTGCATATGCCTGTTTTAAATAAATACCCAACCTAGGTACAGATTCAGGCAGCAGAGCTAATTGGTTCCCAGACTTTCCTACCAACAAGCAGATCTGATTCACACAGTTTTATTCAGGAAGCAAAAATTTGACAGAAATTGTACATCCCTGCCTGAACTCTAGATGCTCCATTTACTCCTCTCCTCCCTTACTGACCACTTTTCTCTTCAGAATGTCTTCCCATACCTTCCTCTTTCCCTTTTCAGGCAACAGTTGCATTTATTATGCCCTGCCAACATTCCAATATTTTGTTTTGACAGCTAGCAAAAGTCAGATGAACAGAATTCATTTGTGCTGTAGGCAACTGCAAGAGACCTCACTGTAAGTCACACCAAAGTTGAAGTTGGTCTCTGGAGTGTAACTAAGAACTGGAAAAGAAAGTTAACACCAGAAATATGAAAAAAAGTGTGCCTTTTTTCTATGCTTTAGCATTACTGATTAATATTATCAGTCTTGTCCTTAATGTTTCAAGCAGGATACAGGCTAGAACATGGGATAATCTTCTAATGAGAGCAAAAGTCTCACTGCTGGGGACACTTAAATCCCAGATGAGCAAAGCACAGGATTAAGCATGGAAAAGAATGAGCCTGCAAAGCATCTGCTGCTGGGTAAGATGATCTAACAGAGTTTCCTACCTCAGACATCCCAAAAATCCAGTCAAACACTGGGGAAAAAATGAGCTGCATGTTCCTCTGTGAAACAGTGAAGAGCCCACCAAGATGAATGATGTGACTCACATCTCACTGTTAACTTTTCCACAGATTCTCCAGTTAGGATCTATACAAAACTTCACAAGTGCTGTCTCACAATTAATGGATGTATTCCCCACCTTTAATAGATATATTCATAGTCTTGGATAGCATAAGTTTTTTTGTGACACTTACTCTGAAGCTGAGTGGGCCTGGAATCAAAGAGCTGCTGACCTGGCCCACTCAGGTCTAGTGGGAGCTTTCTCCTTCCTACTCCAAGCACAAGTGAGATTCCTGTTCCAAAAAGCTGTACTAAACTTGGCCTGAGTGAGGAGTAAAGAGAGGACTGACAAAGCATCAGGAATATAACTCATGTCTGATTTATGTAAAATAGATATGGCAAAATCATCTTTTATCTCATCATCTGTGGTTTGGATGAAGATAATTTTAATGATTCAGGAACTTTGATCTTTTACAAAACAATATCTCTGCTTCATAACAATAGAGCATATGCTAAATGAAGTAAGAACTGGCTGAGTGACAGATTGGATATGCAACTGTCAACAGAAAACCATCAGAGTGAGAATGCATTTGGAGAGATTCCAAAGGGATTAGTATTAGGCTCAGTGCTTCCCTAGTTGACATGAAAATAAATATAAACCATTACTGAGAAAATATGTCACTCCTGTAATGACATAAGCAAAGAGTGCAGCTGTATGAAGCAATATAGGGTACTTGCTAACTTAGGATAATTAAAGGAAAATAGATCCTAAATCAGCAAAGTGAAAAATGTAGGAAGAAGGAATGAAAATTGCATCTCCTGCATGGTAGACTCCATACTGAAATAGCTCAAGAGGAGTATACCAGGAAAAAGTTATGGAAAATTGCATAATGCAATCAATAGAATGAAAGCAGAGGTAGGGGTAGGGAGGGTGCTACTGATCAAGCAGCATCAGTGAGAAGGATGTCAGAACACAGCACACAAAGCTGGTACCCTGGTTGTCAAATAAACATGAGTGTTTAAAATAACAGAAAGGGAGTCAAACAGAATCAGTAAATTAATCAAATCCTGAAGAAAATGCTTTCCAATTAAAGACTCAATCTTTTCAGTTTGTTAAAAAG
Source organism: Parus major (assembly GCF_001522545.3). Taxonomy (NCBI): domain Eukaryota; kingdom Metazoa; phylum Chordata; class Aves; order Passeriformes; family Paridae; genus Parus; species Parus major. Next base: position 62,962,683 of record NC_031768.1, on the reverse strand, counting down.
AACACTGAGAAAATCTCGTAGATGTGAGATGACCTGGATGTGTAAATGTCTTTGTGAGGCAAAGACGGTCAAGAGGAAACAGCTATTAGAAAGCAGCAGAATAAAATTTAGTCATCAGAGGATGAAGCTAGATTAGCTTTAGTTATGAAACACACAGTTTCCCTTTTCAAATGAATAAATCAGTATTGAGAAAAAATACCAAAAAGTCTGTTTTGTGGTGTCTCCAGTAGAAGACTGGATAACTCTCTGGGAAGGGAAGGGAAATGGTAGTCAGATGAAAAGACTAGCTGTGGGGCTCAACACCAGGGTAACTGAATGAAAAATGATGGCCCACACCGCACAGAAGCCCAGACTAGAGATTTATAACCTCTCCTTGCCTTAAACTTCATTAAGTCCAAAGCAGAAATTAGGAGACTTGAGACAAACCTGTTCTGCAGCAGTTGCATGTTTTGCACAAACAGCTATCAGGGGTCTGCCATAAGCAGGGCACCTCAAGTGCCTGCAGCAGGGTGAGGGGGCTCAGGGGAGCTTCTTCAGAAGGAGCCAGCAGACTGATGGCCATCACAGACAGTGCAGGTTTGCTCTGTCATGGCTTCATGCTGATGTGCCCCTCCCAGAACACCCTGCTCCTTTCAAACACTGCCTGCAGGCTTTGAAGTCTCACAGATACAGGCACAAAGTCAGACGTGCTGCAGTCTAATTAATTTCAGGTTGACATTTTATTTACGACTACATGGTGTGGCTTCGCTTTCATCGGCTTTGTAGATGTGATACTCTTAACTTGACAGCTATTGACCTAACTCTGCTCTTCAAGAGGCATAGCCTGATTCTTTCGAATGTGGTTGTTAGGATGGGGCTACTGAGGAATCCAGGGAGACAGAGCAGACTGCAGGAAACCATTACTTAATATAGATCTCATCAATTAAAACAGTTAAATATTGGGCACAGAATCATACCTATATCATATGCTAGTGATTTATCTGTGAGGGTAATTATCTAGATCTTATCAGTGTAACATACCACCCAGGTACAGATAAAAAAGCAGAATTCTCTCTTCCTTTTTCCTTGAAAATTACCTCCATTAAGAAAATAATATGCTTTCATTTTTAGATAGACTTTCTTATACCAAATGAAGAGAGGGAGTGAGGGAGTGCCAAGAGAGAATGCAGATGGAAAGTTAAGATGAAGAGAACCACGCACTGAGTTTGGAATGTGTTGAAAATAGAGGTCATTTTTAGTACAGAGAGTTAATTAAATAGCTAACAGTTATTATAAGAATTTGTGAAGTAGCACAAAGTAAGACCACATGATGCCAGGAACCTCATTAAGGTAGGTTGTGTCTGGGACTGTGTGCCATGGAGTATGTCCTACACTCCTGGCCTCCTCATGATCCTTCTCAGATACCTGTCCATGACATGCAATGGCCATTTTTTGGCTAGAGTTCCTGCACTTTCTTTTCAGGGGAACCAAGGCAGGGAGGTGAGGAAAATGATGCACACCTTAAACCTTTCAATCCAAACTCTTTGAAGTGTGCAGTTGGAAAAGATTAATTCATTACCTATAGACACAAGCCTGCTTCAAATGAGAACATTTTCCTTTAGGCAATGCAACCTAACCCAACCCAATCCCAATTCCCTTGTGCACATACAGCCCATCCCTCTCTGTGGCTGCCTTCCACAAATGAGTGATAAGAAGGGTATTTGGCTCATCCATTTCCTCTGCCATGCCACCGTGGTTTGCAGACTGTCAAACCCTGGACTGTCACTTCTAATGCTATAGCTCTGTAACATATACATGGTTTTGGTTTCTGCCAACCAGCACTCTCTCAGACCATGCCTTATCATGCTCCAAAGGATTATATGGACCACCGACTGTTCCCAGTCGGCAGACTGTACTATTCTAATCTTTCCTATACGGAAAGGTTTGGCTATATGAATACAGCTCGTGATCTGCCAGAAAGCCTCATGGGTCAGAAAATGCACTCTGGTCTCTTCTAAGCAACAGACACAGCTCAAAACGCTGCTCAGAAAACCCACCAGCTGTCCAAATGACACAGCTGTGCCTTTCACTGTAGCCAGATCCTGACTCATCTCACCACAGTTTGTGCATCTAACAGGTAGGGCTCTAAACTTCTACACCAAATGGGTAAAGAAAGAGACACCCCTGTGAGGATTCAGCCCCAGTATGTTCAACACCCATGAATCAACCTTGCAAGATGCCCCTCAACTAAAAAGCTACACAACTACTTAATGTTGGGCCCCTGGCTTTTAGACACTTAGATACAGGTAAAACTAATCCTACCTTTAGAGTCTCCCGATCTACTGCAGTAGCTTCTTACCTCACTGAGAAGGGCAAGTTTAATTTTCAGCCTGACTAGATAGGTACATCATTCAGAATGTCCTAAATGGTTTTAGCTGGTACCTAGTGTTGACTTAGTGCAGCCTTAAACTACCACAGTGGTACTTGTTATCAAATGTCCTTGTCTATTCCTCTATATAACAGTCTATCTTGTTCCCCCTTGCATATAATATTACAAATATTTTGTCTGGTGCAGGAGACCCAAGATCATTACCCACGTTGCCTGGGAAGAGTGCTGATTTTGGCAAAAAGAGGAAAAACATCAGCACAAACCTATATTCCTTTGGATCAGAATACACTCCTTAACTCTTGCTGGAAAATAGCTTCGGTTTGAGAAGTGGAGGAGGTCAAAGCAGTATTTGTTCTTCCCCACATCAAACAAAGTGCAGTTAAATTCTGTTCTGTTGTCTCCTGGGTGAAGGATGTTTTCATACAGCCAAGTTGTTCTTTGACTCGGATGCTTGAGAGCCTCTTTATAAACAACGATTTTTCCATTGATAGAAGTGCACGGTGGAGATATTACGAAGACCTGAACCAAAGTTTTGCATGTGTCTTCTGCTGCCACAACCAGTCTGTATCCAAATTTGTGGAGGAGATCTACAGGTCCTATGGAGGCGATGATGGAATGTGTTTCTAATGATTTCAGTAACACAGTGATGTATATTTCTTGACCAATGGGTGGGCAATCAAACTCTACCCACTGGGACCTAGACAGGGGGAATCCTTTGCTAGTTCTAATGCCCAGAGTTTCATCAGAGCTTACTCTTCTGAATTCATAAAGGGTGCTGGTGAATATTACATCCAGTGAAACCACAGTCTTGTTCATGGCACATAACTGCTCATTTGTAAAAAGTCCAACCTTAAGGGAGTTCCCAAGCACCTCTGAACTCCTGTTCAAATCAATGTGAAATACAGGCCATTCCACACGGAGGGTGGACATGCTGCTTCTGCTCCACTGGGTAGCACTGCTGTTGTCACTGGGAGAGACCATTCTGAACAAGAAATCACCAGCACTCTTGAAATGGTAACACTCAAACACCACCGTCCCCTGGGACTGATTTGCTGGAAGCTGTTTTCTTGCAATTATCTCACTGGTGCTGGCATCCAGCAAAAGGATGGACACATGCTCTGCTGTCACATTACCACCACTGTAGTACTGATATTCCACAGACACTGTGTCATTGCTGAAGGCTACATGATCCGGGTGCTCCAACAGGAGATACTCCACTTCGCCGAGAACTGAAAGAAAAAGTTCCACAACAGTATTAAGAAACAGACAAGTGATCGTTCCTCTGGAAGAAAACAAATATTTTAAAAATGGATATTAAAAGTGGTTCTCAATCTGTTTCATGTGAACCAGATCACAAAAAAATGGTCCTAGCAATAGCAGTTAGACTTCAACAGCTCTATTCTGTGCAGGGATGTGATTTGGAGCAGCCCAAAATCCACTGCAGTAACACATTCAGGAAGGTAAAAACCAGTATTTTAGAGCAAACTACAAGTCACCCAAAAGATTAACAGGAAACTGAATTTATCAGAATAGATTCTCAAGCTCTTCAACTTCTTTCACTTACAGATTTTTAAACAGCACAGAGGCCAGCTGTTTTCCAGCTTCAGCCATAATTTAACAAAAAAAGGACAGTGGTTTCTTATACAGATAGATGAAAAATGTCCCCCAAGTTAAATAGAATAAGAAGTCTGCATGATGCTTTTTGAAGCCTTTTCTCTTGCTCTGTCTTATGAATCTTTCATTTTGCTCATTTGCATCGCAGACACTTGAGTGAAAGAGCTGAAAATAACAGTGATGGTGACTGCAGCACTTTTCTTGTCTCAGATGTGGTGCAACATGTCTAAATGACATCATTTCATTATAAATGGCGCAGTCTTTTCAAATTCACTTCTTGCATGACCATGTTTGTGCAAGTTGCCAAATTATCCTGAGACATGCTGTAACTAGTGATGATATCTAAAGCAATAAATTGGGAAGATCACATTTCCGTTCTTAGCTCAACTACCTTCTCTGTGTTGCTTGAACCTGAAGGATTTCAGACACAGAAAGGTTATCTGAAAAATTGGAACTGCATACATCTATTCCAGATAGAGAATGTGCTGTGAGACATCTTTATTTAATTAATTGTCTGGGGAAGGGCTTCTGAGTCTTGGATGGAAGCTGCCACGGAAGTGTAAAACTTCAGTTAAAGCAATCCTTTCATAAGTAGTATCAACTAACAATACTTTGACTTGTTAAATCTGTTACACATGTCTTAAGATTACCTCAAAGAAAGCTTTGCTGGAAAAACACTGCAACTGCCAAGGCAAGCACTCAGCAGTCAGGAGTAGCAGGACTCATCTCACATCATATTAGACGCCTACTACTCTAAGCTTCAATTTGAGTTAGTCAACTTGGATTCGCTTTCTTCTCAGCAGGAAAAATTTTCAGGAAGAAATTCATCTGACTGGATATAGACATTTACATCTGGGTGGGGTGCAGTGTGCACTAGAAAAAAAAAGAGCCTATTACTTGCCACCAGCTATAACATGTCCTTAAAACAACCAGCTCCAACCACATACATAAAGTCTGAGTAAAGGTGGCACACACAGACTTACACATACAAATCGTACCTATACTCTTACATGTATGGACTCAAGCCTTTCATTTGCATTTCCACAAGACACTGCTTCATTTGGCAGATGGACAGAGCTCATTACCAGAGGGTTCTTTTGTTCTCATTCTTCTGTTGGTGGTCCTGTGTATTATTGACTGCACACTGTCCAAAATCTGTCCTGATAACACAGAATTATTCATTTCCCCTATGGACACTTCTATTGTCCTTTTATTGTAGTGCATTAGAAATATTGACTTTTTCCTTCTAAAATCCCTGAAAAATGAGAGGAGGTCACTATTCTTGTTTAGTGTGTTAGGAACCAAGGCACATGCATGAAGGTAAAAACTGTCAAGTACCAACTAATTGTGGTGCCCTGTGAGAGCCAGGACCTGATTTCAAATACAATGGTCCTTAAGACATCCAAAGCAGGACCCCATTCATCGCAGCTGTGGTGAGCACATGGCACTGAAGCAAACCTGATCTGAACTTGGACACCCAGAAAGGAAGAGACAGACCCTAAACACCTGTGAAAAACATCTCCCTGAACTGCCCAGCAACACATTCTCCTTACTCTTCATGCTTTGGCTCCATCACGTGTGCCTGCCCATATTTTACAGTCCTGTTTCTACCACCATCTACTTTCAGTATCTCTTGGGTAATAGCCTAACTCCATTACTGTTACCACAGTTCTTCAAATTCCTGCCCTCATTTCTTTACCTTATAGCTCTTTTATCTTCTGCTCTTCCTTGGGCCTGCGATTAACTCCAGCACATTCCCACTTTCCTTGCTCGGTGCTAGCATTCCATCAGGGAGCACAGGACAACTAACTTTTGTGTCCAATAATGTTGGAGAACTCTTGCCCTGGGCTGGAGCATGCACAGTGTTGTATGGGGCTGGCAAGAAGGGCCAGCAGGAGTTGAGGCACACTTGACCCTTCAGAGAATCTCATTGCTAAGTCATCTGCAAGGATTTAGATCTGGACCGGATCTAGGCAAGTCTTTGTAACGACAGCAGAAAGCATGTCCCAGGCCACTGTGAGCACTATAACAAAGATGAAGTTCCCACAGCTGTGTTAGAGTTTCCAAGTGAAATGGCCGTAAGTTGCTGGGGTTTTGCTTCTTTGATAGTGGGCAAAATGATGAATTTCTCTATATGGTAATCAGCTAGATTCAACGTAGCTGAAACATTAAAGGAAAAGGAAATCAGACCGTGGCAAAAACCCAGCATGAAAAATTTCAATTTTAAGCTGTAAACTTACAACAAAAACAGTCAATCAATAGTAATGAAAAGCACTGATGTTTGTACCTACTGCTTTATTGTCCTTAGTCTCTTTTACAACTGTCTTGACCCTCTTGCACTGCTGCTTTTTTGGAATGGCTGAGACAAGAAGTAACACCGCTCTGTATGTTGGGAGGGAGGACAGGAGGGAGGGCAGGGGACTGGTGTCCCCTAAGTGCAGATGACTCAGGAAGTGAGGAAAGTGAACATTACTGGAAGATGCTGTTACAGCACTGCAGAGATCTGGCTGCTGCACCCAGTTCACAGCATCCTTTTCCCTTTTTCATGGTAAAAAAGAACTTTGCGCATTTGGACAGCCCACACAGCAGTTTTTCACAATGCTCTGACAGACACCAGTTAGAAGGAGGCAGCTTCCACTGCAAGCTCCTTCAGCTGCCCTCTAGCCTACTACATACCCATGACTCTGCCACATGCCAAAGCTTGGTCCCAAACAATTGGACAGCCAGTCAGGGGCATCTTTCAGTGGATTTGTATCATTTTTTTTGTTATTACAATGGTCTCCCATTGAAAGAAGTCTGGCTGTGGTACCAACAACCTGCCAGAGGAGTCTTTGTAAGAATTCACACTTTAAAAGAAAAGTCCTTGTTTTCAGTGAAGACCAAGAAGAATTACTTGAGGGTGCTATTCAGATAGTTATTTATTTTTAAGTGTTTTTAAGGCAACTTGGGTTGTGCTGTTGGCTTGTCATCCATCAGTAACACAGAGCTAAGTAGAACAAAAACATTAGTAAAACTGATAAGAAATGAGAATACAGTTTAGTTGGATGTTAGGGCTTTTTATAGCACTTCAGTAATTTTCCAGAGCATACTGGATCACTTAAAAAATAGTGTTGCATGAAACAGAATTATATAAGTGAAATAGTTATCTAAAATTGATGTACATAGTAATATTCAAATATATGAATATGCAGAACCATTTGGAAGCAATTTTCTGAATTATGGGCTGCCCTTTAACTGGAAACAAGGTAAAAGTTGATGCACCTAAAGTTTGCAGCAGAGATTTAGCTCATTAACTGCACATTGTAATTACTTGCTGTGCCACGCTCTGTAAAGTTCATGAGTAATATCTTTTACCTCTGAGTCAAGCAGCTGTGAATGTCTACAGGACTGGCTCACCTAGAACCAGTGGATACTGTAATCATTCATCTCACGTCCTGGCTCCAGTGAATTTAATACTCACCTTCACTGTATTACCTACTCAGTACAATGTATCTACCTGGGCTGGTTAGCTGTCTTATTAAAAGAAGAAATGTTACAGAAAGCCACAGACAAGGGTCTTTACTTCTGCTACAACCAAATTCATCTAAAATATGGAAATTCTAGGTTCTCTACATCTTTTAGGGATCCCTTGTCCTGCAGTAGAGATGAAAGATGCACAGAGGAATGGGTAGCATATTTACTATTCAGTCATTACTTATAATCAGATTTTCCTCACTTACACAAGGACAGCAAACTGTGTATTTGTCCATTTCTCTCTTTTGTAAGACATCATCAGCTGTTTGATGTTGTCTTGCATCAAACATCTCATTCTGTAAGTAGGGATTAACCACTCCTTTTCCCATGTTTTCCATGTTGTACTTATTTCTTCAGTGCACAGCTTAATCCTTCAGCATGGTTTGACAATGTACTGCAGCTGTCAGAACAACGCTGGCTTTTAAACAAGGAATGAAATTTTCTAAAATACACCAATTGCTTAGGAATTAAGAGTCCCATTTTCAGAATTTCTAATTTACTCTGCAATAAGAAAGTCATTTGCAAACCTACTTTCTACTTAGTATATTTTTGGAAAGGATAAGACACCATGCATATGATGCCTTCCATCTTGTAGACATATTGAAGGTTTCTGACTTGAACTTGGATGTCTAACTTCCCTCCTTGGCAGCTGATGGTGAGAAGGAGGTGCTTTTTCCTTCCACACATCTCAGTTGCAGATGGGTAAGAGCTGCTTTCAGTAAGTATGGATTTGTGCATGGACTACTCAAACAAGACTGACTGACTACCTGCCTAATTTTATGTGACTAAGATGGAATGAGTATGAACATCATCCTTTGGCTTCTCATATCAAAGGAAAGAACACCTTTGTTGTACTCAAAGGTTCTCTGGGTAGCAGCTTAGATACATCAGATGGGGGCTCACTCAGCCATAGGAGGTTGGCTGTACTGTAGATGCTCACATATGAGCCAACCACCCAGGTTCCTTTCCCTGTAATGGAGAGAAATAGGTAGTTCTGTGCACATTTCCACCCGTCCTAGTATGGCTACCTAAATCAGGCCTATCTTCCATGATATCTGTTAAATATTATGAAATATTAGTCTTACAAGAGAGCAGTTCCAGTTACTACTTCTAGCACAGACAGTCCCTTGATGCTCATGGAAATGTGTTCATTTATGCCATTTATTTCTCTGAGCTAATTTACAGCAGGAAAGGGTCCTGACACTTATCTAAAGGGGCAGTTTATGCAAGTTGCATTTTCCACCAAACTACTGAATAAGATCTAGACTAAATTCTGTGCCTATCAGTGGTGGCTTCTGTAGCATTTCATTTCTACAGATCACCTGGAAACATCACCATTCAAAACCACCTTGTGAATGCACATCACAGTTTTCCCTTGACAGCTCTAATACTCACCGTAGTCACAGAGCACTACTAACAACAGATTTGAAAAATCTTTCAACATCTGTTTCATTCTGACCAGTGAGATCCAGGGTCCTTTTACTCCTCATGTCCCTTCTCAGCTCCAAAGTGCCAGCACGTTTTCCAAGAACACCTAAAAGTTAAAAAATTACAGCTGTGTCAACTTTGCTTCAATACAAGAAGACATACCGTTAATAAGTTAAAAAAGTATTAAAAAACTATTAATTAACATTTCTCTCATTTACTTAACAATCACTAACACTGTATAAATGCATCTGAATAAGCACAGCTGCAACTCACTGTACAATACTTTTCCATCCTGAAATGCAGCTCCTGAGCCAGAACAACGAAGACAGATAACAACAATTTTATCTTTGCACTGCAGGAACTGCTGCTGTGGATATCTTATGACCGAGGCTCACAACAGCAAAATAATGAGTATTTTATACAAAATATAATGCTGAGCTTGGCACATACCAATATTGGAGATTTATTGCTGGTACACAATTCATATCCTTTGTCAGCTGCTTTCAAGTACAAAAGCAGCTCAGCAGCAAAGTGCTTTTTTTGGTCATTGAACTCCTCTGTTATTCAGGTCTAGTAATACACTTAGTGATCTTACCAGATTTATAAAAAATCTGTAAGTGCCTTTTATATTATTCTGACTGCTCAGATGGAGAAGGTGCTAACTTCCACTTTTTCCTCCATAATTTAAGTTTACATTCACTACAGCCTTTGCTGAGCCAATAGAAATAGACTTCTTTTGCCAAGTTTCCCAGTTGTATGTTCATGTGGCTTAAACTAGTCCTTATGAGTCTTGCAACAATTAGATAAAATAGGTTGAAAGCACAATGATCGCAGCAAAAAAACCAGTTTCCTTCAGAAGTGTAAGTAGGAGGGAATTAAAAAGAAATTCTACTTAGAAGCCATTTCAAAATATAATAATTGCTCTCCTGTGTTTCACAGGAGCACCTGTAGGTCAGTCACTATGCCTACCATCTCACAAACATGCAAGAAAGGTCTTGATCCATCAAGTTTGCAACCTAATTTTATGAGAGAAAGCTGGCATTGGAGCAGGCAGAAGCTAGGAGTGACCAGACTCTGGAGGATAATGATAAAACATAGGAACCAAGTACGGCAAAGATCACGTATGTCTTTAGGAATCACAAATAAGATATTTCAACAATTACACTGCTTGTCTTGTTGAACTAAGAGGCAGCAGACGTGTTACTTGAAAGCTTTTTGAACTGCTCTCTGTGCCAAGTGGCTGGAGAGAACAATTTCTAAGAAGAGACTAGCAGCACAGCCTTGCTCAGTAAAAGCCCATTACAATAATAGCTGCACATATCTGAAAGGAATAATCATCATCTGGCCCAGGAACTTGACAAGGCTCCAGAAAGCATGAGATAGGGCCAGTGATACCGCCACCACCCTCAATTTCGCTTGATACGCTGTAAATTACAGGAAGACAAACCTCGTGCCTCAGGAGAGGGGCGGCGGGGAGCCAGCCTGCCTCCAGGGACAGCCGCTCCCGAACTCCTCCGGCTGCCGGCAGCAGGCGCAGCATCACAGCAGGAACATCATCCCTTGCCTGTATCGTTATTGATCACTAATCAGTTAATCGAAACAAGGAATCAAAGCAGTCCAAAGAAGAAAAAGTAGGCTTCACTTAAAAAAAATAATTGTGATAGATGTTTTGGCCTCTAGCATTAACTGCTCAAAGAAATATCAAAGAAGATATGTGGCATTGCTGCAAACTGCTCTAAAATAAAGTGGGGGAAAATTGATTAGTGTGCCACTGTCATGATTGTGCTGGATGACTTTAACGTGTCCTTTCCATTCCTAGCTTTCCTAGACACAGATTCTTCAAATGGCTTTTACAAATACTTCTTTCAGAAAGTCACACACTGATAGATGAAATTCAAATAATCCTAATCTCAGCCTAATGAGCGACACACTGCACAGAGGAAATGAAGCTGTGGAAAGGAGAATAAATGCTCAGGAGAAAAGAAAAAAGCCTGTGTAGGAGAGCACTTTTGAGGTAGTTGCCGTACATCTTAATTTGCACATCAGTCCAACCGAGGAAAAAGCAGCGTGGTTCATGAGACAGGGTGCCAGCGGGAGGCATAGGGACCAGACCCGACTTCTCTTCCGATTCCTGCCACTGCCAGACATAATGTCAGCAAACTGCAGCGTTAGTCTGCTCCCCTCCTTTCCACCCCATCTTTCACCCTCTGTATTTATAGTAAAGACTTTTCAGGACAGAGACTCTTTCTAACCAAGCCCGTGGATGGAGCCCAGTGCCAGAGCCCTTGGCTGTTTCGGTAACACCAATCATTCGTCACACCAAAACCTCCTTCCCTCTCACCCTTCCTTCTGCCTTATCTTGACTCGCTTGGGAAAATATTCCGGCGTGCAGTGCGGGTAACACCCAAGCTAGAACTCGAGTATTTGAAACTGTACCAAAACTAACTTCCAATTAGTGAGATCTGGTACCTCTGGAAGCCTAGCCCGGGGCTACTTCACCCTCTGCACGCCTCTGCAGCAACTGGATTGCAGCGGGAGCCCTCCCACCTCGCACACACACAGCTACTTCAGGCTACCGGCTGCAGTGCAGCCCTGCCTTTGAACAAAGCTCCAATTAAAGTGCCCCATGAAGCCTCCCTGAGCTTTTGCACCTTTGCTAGCTGAATTCCAATAGCAACTCTAAATGCAAGGATTGGCAGCCCATTTCTGGTGTAGTAGTATCTCCGTACTCCTCTCTTTCTGCACAGGTTTGCTCCTCTCCCTCGCCTTCACTTTTCCTTCCTTTTGCCTCATGTCAGTTTCAGATAGGGCTTACACCTCTAAGCTCAGCTCAGAATTTTCCCCTCTCCTCTCTGTCTTCTCTAAGCAAATTTTCTTCTAGATTTCTTCTCATTTTTAGGTCTTCTTCCAAATACTCCATATATTTGCCTCCTGCTCAAATATTTTTCCTCTTCTCACACTCACATAAAATTTTGCTTTTTGAAGCAGACAGTACATTTAAATGGTTTCTACTCTATTCAGATCTACCTCAAGTTCATTAACTTAATGAGATGAAAAATGATGGAACAGAGAAGGCTATCAGACTTCAAATAATTGGCTTTTTAAATTTATTGCTCTCGTGGACAAGCATGAACTGAGGCTCCATTGTGCAAAATGCAGCAGAAGCATAGCAACATAAAAAGATGCTTTCTTCTTCTAAGAGACAGTGTAATGGTCTGATTGGAAGTGGAAGACTTCCTCTCCAAAGGGAATTTGAAATGACAGATGAGGAGGGCATAAGCCATAAAGCACTTCGGAAGTGAAGACCAAGAGGCTTGTGTGCAACGCAAATGACACGGGAGAACTTTGAGTCCGTGCTCTGCAGCAGATTTCCTGTGCTATCTTGGTCACAACTCTCAGCTTTCCTGTGGCACAGCTCTCCACTGGAGACTCTATATCCCTATCTGGTATGGGGGCTACAAGAATAAATCCTCATTAGCTGTGAGGTTTGCAGGCATCACAATGTCACAAACCATATAAGAGCTGGATGTGAAATTTGAAATTGTACTTAGAATATTTTTTGCAAATAAGTAACAGAATAGGCTATAAAACTGCCTATTACAATCACTTGCATTAATCTATTTTTAAAATGTCCCTATTTCCCTATATCATTAGAACCATAAAGTGTATTGTGATAATTTTGGTTTTACAAAAAAACCCTAAAATAAACCAAACTAACCAAACCAACTGGATTTATGATTCCTAGTATTTTTGCAGCAGTATCCAAGGCTGCAGTGCAGACACGACATTTCAGACACCAGCCACCTCTTCTGAGAGTTGTCACCTGCTGATTTAGCAGTTACCACCTTCACCAACTGCAATAGCACAGCATTCAGTGCCTACTCCCCCTGCGTTAGGGAGATGAGAGGCAAATAAGCCTTGTAGCTAAGAAAGGGCATTCGGGAATTAATCAGACACTCCATGACGAAGCATGGAGTTTAATGAGAACACAAATCCGTGGCACTCAAAACCTTTGTGCTCTGGAGCCTCATTCATGTAAAGAAAGTGCCACTGGTGGATCCCATATTTCCCACACGTACCCTCAGACCTCTTCCTCTTTGGAAATCCCCACCAAGAGCTGAGCCTTCCCCTGCCCTAGCTCCCATCCTCCTTCAGTAACAGGCTTGCCCTTGCTCATCTCTCCTCTGTCCTCCATCATCATCCTCCTGTCCTCTGTCTGGTGGGACAAAGAGAGAGCACAGCCCTGCTCTCTCCTTGTCCCATCAGCCCCACAGCTGCAGGTGAAGGTGGACACAGCCATGGCACAGAAGCCCCCCTGACTTAGGGCACATGTGAGTGCTAGGTGGGAGAAGGGCTTGGGGAAGGAGTGGGTGTGTGTGGGGGCAGTATGGTGTCAGGCTGAGGAGGGATCCTCTTGGAACCAACCTGCCCCTGCCCCAAGCATTGCCCCTGGCAGCAGCACCTACTCCAGGCACCTCTGACGGACCCAGCAACCAGCCAGGGTCTGGATATTTATTGGAACTGCGGAGAAAAAAAAATCCTTTATAGCTGTTCACTAGTAAACATTTTTCAGTTGTATTTGCAACCCAAAATCTGCACAGTTCTGACGGCATAATAGTCTACAGACAGAAAAGCCTGAAAGTCCCTAAATCCTCCCCACATTTCACAAGCAGCACTAACAGCAAAATGAAATGCTTATCTGCGGCATTTCCTCAAATTTAAGGTTTTCTTCATATTTTATCTGTATGTTGGAAAAAAGATTAATTATTTTCAACCATCATGTGCTTATTGCAATGGGATTAGGTAGCTATTGAAATGTTACCACCTGCTGGGAATTTCAGAACCTCCCATATAATCTCTCCACTTTGACAGTAAAGAGAGAATACCTCAACTATGCATCACATTTTATCAAAATCTAATCACTGCTGACCAGCCAGAGTGGTCAGGGCCAAAAATATGCCACTTCTCGGAAGATATTGAGTTTAGCCAGGAAAGTGTCTATGTGATGTCTGCCACAGCAGGAGGCTGGAGCTGACATCCTCAAAGGCATCTTTCAGGCTTATTTACACATCCAACAATTTTACATTGTTATCAGATAATGACTTTATTAAAATTATTCATCTAAATTCACTAGGCTGAAACTGACAGCACCAGATCCTGCATGTGCAAGAAATAAACAATAATTAGCTGGTAAAGCGTATTTTCATTAATACTTGGAATCAAGTCTCACAAAATCCTGGTATTTCTCAGCTCCTTTTGATATTGACATAGCAATTCAAGAGCAAGCTGGCCAGCAACATCTGTCCTTTGAAACCGAAGGGCTTACAATAGACATAGCATAGGGATTATATTTACTGTGAAAATATGTTTATTAAGCATAAAGAAATTTGGGAAGGTGTTCGAGCAATAATAAGTAAAGAATGCAAAGAATTAAATACATTAGATGAGAGCTTATAGTATAAGGGAAGGAATACAGTCATCCATTCTTTCCTTCCTCCTTCAGAGTTTCTTTAAAATATATATATACTGCCCACTGTTCCTCAAATTCCCCTTTTGGTGGAGTTTATAATGAAGCTCATCGTATGGAGAACATAGATGGCACAGCTATTTATGTACTTCTGATACAATCAGAAGTTTAATACAGAAGCAGGTCCATAATACCATGAAGTATCAGCATTAGAAAGAGAATTGGGAAGCTGTCTCCTACACTTTGCACTGAGCTTGCCGTGTACTCACACGGTTTTGACCGCTCTAGTGACTGATATAAAGTAGAAATCACCAACCATGTTTAAAACCACTAAAATTATTCCTACCTATTAGGGACTCGGGTGAAGAACCCGGGCAGTCGCTCCCGGTGCCGATGCTCCCGGCACTTCGAGAGCGCTGGAGCACCGTGGCTCCGGGCGGGACGGCCGCTGCCTCCGGGGCAGAGGCGACCACAGAGAATACCCGGGCAGGGGCAAACCCGGGACCTGCCGGCACACGGGTGTTTTACAACACCTCCAGGACCGCGCGTCACGGCGATCACGGCGCGATCCCGCCGCACCGCTCGATCCGACCGACGGCTCTCCCCGCCCGTGACCGCCGGCTCCGCGCCGACGGCCGCCCCCCGGCCCGGGGCAGCCCGGACTCCTCACCGCCCCATCCCTCGGCACCCAGCGACCCGCCCGCGCCCCGGGACCCCCGGGCTCGGCTCCCCCTCTGCCCGCCCCGCGCTCACCTCCACGCCGCGGGCGGAGCGGCCGGCGAGTCGGGGATAGAGCGCGGTCGTTCCCGTGGAGGAGACGCCGCCGGCGCTTCCCGGGGCGGCGGGCGGGCGCTCACTGCCCGGCGGCGGCGGCGGCAGGAGGGTTAAATGGCGGCTGCGGGCGGCTGTCAGCGGGCGCGGGGCGGCGGCGGGCGCCGAGCGAGGGCAGCCCGCGCCCCTGGCGGCGAGGCGCTCCCGGCCCAGCCCAGCCCGGCCCAGCCCCGCCGCGGCCGCGCCGCCCTCACACGCCCGCCCGCCGGGCCGCGGCGGGAGAGGAGAGGCGTGAGGGGCGCGCCCGAGCCGTGTGCACCCCCGGGCCGGTGAGGGCCCTGTGGCAGCCCCGCAGCTCCCCTCACGGTGCGTGCGGTGTGTATGGCAGCCGTACGGGGAGCGGCTGAGGTCATTGGTCAGCCTGGAGGAGAATGAGGGGAGACCTCATCGCAGTCTGCAGCTTCCTCACGATGAGATGCAGAGCAGCAGACGCTGATCTCTGTGGTTAGCGGTGATAGGACCCGTGGGAGTGGCCGGAGGTTGTGTCAGGGGAGGTTTAGGTAGGATGTCAGGAAACCTTCGTCCAGAGGGTGGTTGGACACTGGAACAGCTTCCCAGGGAAGTGGTCACAGCACCAGCCCGAGAGAGTTCAAGAAGCGTTCGGACAACGCTCTCAGGCTCATGGTGCGACCCTTGGGGGTGTCCTGTGCAGGGCCAGGAGTTGGACTCTATGATCCTCGTGGGTCTCTTCCAATTCAGCATACTCCGTGAAAATCACTCCCCTCCCGCTGGGCGTTGGTAAGGGCAACCTGCCCGGGCACGGGCTGGCACGTCGGAGCCAGGCTGGTTGATGACCTGTGAGGAGAGCGGCGGGCAGGCAGGAGGCCGCTCCAGAGTCAGCGGGACAGCTTGCAGCGGTCGAGACCGAGCGTCAAAGAAAGAGCAGCACCAGCTCCTTGATGTGCCCGTCTGCAGCTGAGGGTCATATATATGTGGGTATTTGTCACGTCCAGTGTTCATGGACAATATTCAGGAACTGTTATTACGTGATGAAACTATCCTCCTGCAGAGACTTCTTTAAGAAAAGCCCTTCCCATCTGTTTTTAAGCAGCAGACTATTTTGTCTCTGACTGTTGTTAAATTTATTTGCATGACATGAAGTCTGTGATTTAAATATAGACCAATGGATACCTACATGCCCACAAAGGTAGGGAAGGATTTTAAGGAGCATTTACATCAGACAGTGTGACATAAAATGAATTTTCCTGCTTATCCTTACTCATTTATGATGTGTGGGCATGACATAAATGCCCAAGAGGAAGGAATCCTCAGCTTTTGTTGTTCAGAATTAAAAACAGACTAGAAGATCTCTTGTAGTTAACTTGTATCATCTATATGACTCAGAAAATACAATTTCCAGGCAGCATGGGTATCTCTGCCCCAAGTGTTGAGACCAAACAGCTGCTTAGGGTTGTTGCCCACTGCTGTCACTGGACTCTGATCAACCTCCTGCTAAAGCCCTTTTCTGCATGCTAGCTGGGGTCTGCAGTGTTAATGCTTCACAGGCACAATGCCATCTGGAGTACTGACAAAGCCTTTGGGAGAACAAGATAAATCCTTGCTGAGGAGCTCAGACTGTATTCTGGACAGCAAAAAGGAAACTATATGGGTGTCATAATGATTTTCTGGGCTGCTTTTAAACATTTTATTTTGAACAATTCAAATTCTAAATATTCTCTTAGTTTTAATAGAAGTGTGTACAACTGGGGGTTTTTAACTTGTCTGTCTTTTATTGTAGGTGTGATTTTGTTTGATGTTTTGGAGGATACAGACGTGCGTATTCAGTCAAAAAAGTGAAGGATGCTGTATTTTTTCACCAGACACTTGCAGCTACATGACCTGAGACATATCTTGTGGTGAGATTGGGAAATCTTTGAATGCTGAGGACCTTCCTGTGTCCATGTCTGGTCCTGGTCTATGTGACTCTGGAAGCAAGAATTCAGCTTCAGGCAGTGCCACTGTAGAAGTGCTAAGTGCAGAGGTGCGCAGTCTTGCCAGGAGCATCTTTCCCATTGGTCATGGAAGGTACCAGCTGGCACAAGTGAATGCACTGTGGCACTAGGTCTGGTTTGAATGAAACAGGAAATAAATCACACATGGTAATAAAGCAAACAATACTGTAAGTAGATTCCAGATGATGGAGAAGCTCAGAGAAGAAAAAGAGTGAGGTGAATGAAATGTCTGCTCTGAAATGGCTGCTCAAGTCCAAGACTGAAACTCCAGTCTCACTTGCTGCCTGTATTTAACATCTGAAAAATCTTACATCGGTGAATCTATTGCCAGGCTTTTTTCCACTATGAGCACAATCTTTTGAAGATTTAATCACTAGTAAAAAAAATCTCTTTCCTCTGTTGTAATGCAGAGGAGAAAGTAAAGAAATCCATGCAGCAGGAAAGAGTCTGGAACACATGGCAAGATGTTTTACTTGTATCACAGTATTTTTCACTTATTATAGTGCCTTTGATCCAATGGCCTTGCAGTATTTTATGAGTTACGAGTGATCTTTGATCTTTTGTTTCCCTATGCTGATGAAAAAGGCTTTGCTTTATTTTTTTTTTCTGCCAGAGTAAACTGATTCACTGAGATTATGCTCAAACTGTAAAGTCAGAAACAAAGCCAGCTCAGGTCACTGCACTCCCCCTCAGTGCCTTCTTTCAGACCTGTATCACCTTTGTGCCAACCCTTCCAAAAGGGGACAGAGTCCAAAAAATGGTGATTAGAAATCACAAGTTGTCATTGTGATTGTATGGTAGAAATTGTAAAGACCTCGATAACAGGAGGATGAACACAGGATAAATAGACAGGCTACTTTATTAAACCCTTTGAAGCACAGTGGATTATGTTTGCACATAATACACCTGCTGTGGTGCTGAGGACTAAGATCTGTCTTTGTTAACATGCCATCCAAATTTCATCAGGAACATATTTTTCATTAAAATGCTTCAACGGAGCTGGTCTCTGAGGCATCTGGCTAGCGGTGGATAAAATCCTTGCCATTAAAGTTGGTCTCCCTGGAGAGCGAGAAGCTAACAACAGAAGGGACGGGAGAACAAGGGAGCAGACGAGTACCCATTTAGCCCACAGCCAAAACGTTGAGATCTAAATTAAGTTAGACACTGAAGGATACAAAGAGAGAGTAACCTTTAATTGCTGATCTCTAGCACCAGCTGCCGGCGTGATAAGCAAGCGGGGAGTGCAGACAGATCCCACCTGCGCACAGATCCCAGGTAGCTGCTGGGCTGAGGCAGCCCGTGTGGCTGAAATGTTGAAGGCAGCCATGGCAGGAAGGTCAGACAGGAAAATCTTCATGGCCTGTAAAATTGGGATTATGTGTTTTCCAGCTGCTGGCAGCTGTGCAGAAATCACTTGCACGTGTGGTGATGGGTGGTGCCAGAGGCTGTGGGCAGCTGCCTCTACTTAGCAAGGCCAGAGCAGCCACCTTGACTGCAGCCGGGAGCTGAAACCGGTCTGCTTGACTTTACAGATTGAGGGTACTTACGTGAAGGGCACAATCACCAGATTGGCTGTGTTGGTGGTTTTCAGTGGACATAAGGTGGTGTGTTGGTTTCTGGCTGTATCCCCACTGCCGGCACAGTTGGGCTGGGAAGAAAATGTCTTTTTTTTTAAGTTGGCGTAAAAACAAGATCATATAGTAGCACATATTGTCCAGAGACCACCAGGTGTGAAAGCAGAATTGCTGGCTACTAAATTCCCTCTCTGCTCTGTGTAGTGAGGAGAGATGTGACATTGTGTGTGATTTTTATCTGTGCAAAATATGCTAAAAGCCTTCACTTGCTGGTATTAAATTGACCTCAAGCTTCCTAGCGGGAGTAGTAATAATAAGCAGGCAAGCCAGAGAAATCTGTTTGCCCTCATCCACACTGGCAAAGGAGATTTAATTGTGAAACCTCCAAAGCAGTGCTGGCTGGGATACAAGAGAGTCATCTGTTACAGTGAATCAAGGTAAAGGCCAAAATGGTAATAAAAATATTTGGTGGTTTGGGGGGAAAATTCAAAAAGCTGGAAAGAGTGAAAAACTGAAACATGGCCTTTTGGAAACAGTATCTCTGCATTGTTCAAGAATCTTTCTCAAAAAAAAAAAAAAAAAAAAAAAGAGAGAGAGAAAGGTTGCACTGTAGTCGAGGTTGGATAACTGACAAGAATATGAATAATTTAATGATGAAAGGCTTAAATTAATTTAAATTTAATAAAATATTATTTTAATAAAATAAGCACATAAATTAATAAAAATAAGCAGGAAAAAACTGCTAAAATTGTCAGAAATAGTTCAAAATCAGAAGCGTAAAACTAGTAAAGAATGTAAAAGATATGAGATTTGTAATCAGCAATGCTGAGTGGCAAAGATGTCTCATTTTAATATAAATTTGAAACGAAAGGATGGTTGTTATTCTACTGGTATATGAAAAATTTTACTTATCAAGTGGATTGCAAAGGAAACACTGATGTTCAATAAATATTTCTGTTCTGGGGTAGAAAACAGACAATAAAGCCATGTTCCAGATTGGTATTAAAATACTTCCTGTACCAATGCAAGCCTGAGAATGTAAAATAAGAGTAGCTCCAGTTAAAGAACTTAAAATCAGCAGCTCTGGATAAACTTCCATCCATCAGTTTTGAATATTATTTCCCCAAAAAGTTGGTCTGGAGATGCTGTGAAGGTTTCAGACCACTGGATGAATTACCAGGCACGGGTTTTCATTGATTTGGCAGGTTAGTAAAGAGAGAACAGCCCTGATTCTAGAAATAGAGATGGAAAAGCTGATAATAAAAGGGAGAGTACCATTACCAATATCACTTGACTGAAGTTGGTGGAAAATGTATTTTAGATAAATTTACAAGTTTGGCTAGTAAAGGAAGTAATGGTATAATGTAATAATACTTAACGTTTCCATAGAATATTTGGATTGGGGTAAGACCTAATATTTCCATGAAGGATGCTTGTGCAGAATTAGCACATTATGCTTTAAAAGGATTAGGTGTTGATGAATTGATTTCAGAATGTCCTTATAATGTGAAATTTTCATGGAGGATGTATTAACCTAAAGGATTAAAAACAGGCTTTTTAGGCTTTAGCAATTTAACTTTTTTCAGAGACCTAAAAGATGTAACATCATCACTGCCCAAGTTTTCAGATAACAAACAGACTGGGAGAATGTTCAGTGATAATGACTTGTCTTCAGAATTGACCAATTTCTGAGTAATACAATACCAACACTACCTGTTTTAATATAGCTCCTGTAAAATGACACATCTGGGAACAAAGACTGTAGAACTTTGTAGGATGCGTGGCTCCCTCCCGGGGAGTCATTACAAAGATCTAGAGATCAGACTGAGTTGTTAGCTAATCTTGAGCTCCCACTGTCACATCCTTGAATTTGTGCTGCTGCCCACAGGTTTGGAGCAGAGAAGGGTGTCACCTTACTTTGACAAGTCTGAGCTATGTGTATGGGAAGTGAACTGAGCACAAGCACAGGTTTGAGCCTGTGTTTCACAGTGCAGGAATGCCCTCTGTGGGCATGGCTGGGGGTATAAAAACCAGGCCAACAAATTACCTCTACAGTTAACACTTTTACTGTAGCCTTCCTTGGCCTAGTGCTGGTGTTCACAATTTATATGAACAATTTAGGGGGCCTATTAGGTAACTATGGAAAGCCTTTGGAAGAGCAGAAAAAAGAACAAGGTGGGCAAAAATACTCCAAATGATCAATGTTTAGGAAACTGTTATATTCCAGGAGACTGGGCATGACAGGAACTCATGCTTCATAAAGCACTTATTCAATATTAGGTCTAGTGGCTAGAAGACAAAGCTAAACACATTCTGATTGTGTACACGCAAACCATTTTTCCAACAGGTAATAGTTACTGGAATAATTGGCCAAGGGCTGCAGTGGGATTTCCCCAAAAATGCAATCTCTAGTTGTTCCTAAAGAGGAATTCTGCCTCAAACGCAAATTAAATAAGGGAAGTCCTACAGTTTCTGTTACCCAAGAGGTCAAGCTAGATGATAATTCTCTTCTGGCCTTGTAACTTATAAATAGATTAGAGTCCTGGTGGAAAAAAAGAATTATCCTAATCTTGGACTTTCCCAAAACACTGTGGATAAAACAGTAAGAATTCAGAAAGACCAGAAACAGTCACTTTCCAACAGTTGTGCCTAGTTTGATGTTTCCAAACTAGGAAAAGACCAAAACATTTTGACTTTCACTCCAGAATGTGTTCTAAGCTCTTCCTTCTCCCTGCCAGAGCTCTACCATATCCAATACACCCATTTCCAGACCTGCTAACTAGTCAACATTTGATAATCACAACAAAGCCTGTGTTTGAAGTCAGTGGGAGTTTTGCCATTCTTATCTAATGGGTGGATCAAACCAGATCTTTGCAATTTAGGGACACACCTCAAATTCCCTGTCCAATGCTAAGTTGAAACTCAGGAGAATTATGCCACACACACACAGCTGCTGAGCCTGGCTGAAACAACAGATGTTTCCCATATACCATGTCCAACGCTCTTATATTTAGGCAACATTTAGAAAGAAATCTACCTACATGATATGAGTCACTAAACAGCCACAGTAAAAATGCCACACCAGCAACACAAAAGTATTCTGTGCAACTGTGCTTTTTTTGTTCTTCTAAAAAGACAGTGCATCACACAAAATGTATCCTCCTGCAATTTTTTTTTATTTTTTAATTTTTTTTTAAAAGGAAATAACTCCTGTCTTTTAGTTTCTGGAAGTGTTCTGCATGTATGAAGCAAGTGACACAGGAGCATTGATTTGACCTTTCGCTTGAAAAATACAGTGAAATAGCATTTAGATTAGATCCCCCACCTTTACAACTTCTTGAGATAAAGCTGATGATAATAGAAGTACGTAAAACACTTGGAACCGTATTCCAGTGCAAAAAGTCTAGTCTGAGCCTTGTGGTCAGAGCAGGACTAGATTCACACCAACTATTCCACCAGTACCAGCCCCTTTGACCTTGAACTTGCTGTCCATTTCTGCTGTAAGCATGGCAGAGCAGGGGTTAATACGCTCTTTCATCAGTAGAAAACTTGAAGTCACAGCATTCAGAGTCTGATGGGAAAGTGGGAGACCCCAGATCCTACCTGGTCTTTCGTGTGTAGCAGGGATATGAAGCAGTGTGGTTTCTGTCAGGCCTGCCTCTCCATGAGCATGTGCTAACTAGCAGGCTGTGGGGTTTTCTGAAACTTAAGATGTCTCAGTCACTCCTGGAATTTTTGTTTTGATGTGTGTTTTTGGTGGTGGGGGTTTTTTTGTTGCTTTTTTTTTGGGGGGGGGGGGGGGAGTAATACCTTAACTCTAAACCACAAAGAAAAATTACTCTCAAGCTTGCTGGACAGGACAGCCACCTGGGAGGTGTCTGGGAGGACAGATACTTGGACTTCTGCTCCAATAGAAGTATTTAAACAGATACTTAAAATACAGACAAATGTTGCCAAGAGACATATCTAGAATATTCTCTCAGCATGAATACTTGTAGGTTATTCTTCAGAGAACAAAATGATAGTTGAAGTGTTCCCAGCAGGTGACTTGGAACTATAGGGTCTTGCATTTTACAGGAATGCCTGAAGGGCTAAGAGTTAAGATGAAATGGGAACTGCTAGAATAGGAGAAGGAACATAGTGGTCCTATTTCTCAATCCAACTCAACAGAAAATATACTGGTGAGGGAGCTCCTCCCAGAGAAAATGATGATTCCTTATCAAATCCACAAACAATTTTGAACTGCCTTTTCAGTATGTGTTTTCAAAGAACTGTCCAGCTGCAGATGAGTGCTTCCCAGGAACTCATCTGCTCTTCAGGAAGCAGGAACTTCTACTGTTGGCAACAGGCTCCTACTGTCTCCCACTACTGTACTCATGAATTCAGGGGCAATACTTGCCCTAATTTTAGAAGCACAGTCAGGCTCTTTGGACAAACCATAGAAGTTCTGGTTAGAAGAACTGAACATCAAAGAGTTCAGTTAATCAATATGCACCCACCAATGATTATGAAAGATAAATTTCTGAAAACTTCCAAATGCACATCCACATGTAGTTTTCAGAAGAAAAAAAATTTGCAATTCAGAAATATGGTCTAGATTAGATCTGTGTTTCCATAGGCTGAATATAATTTTCCTGAAAACAAAGGCAAAGGAAACAGAAAAAATGTACAAATTCCTGAGGAGTGTTTTCCTGTCTGAGGTATAAAAAGGCCCATGTTTCCAAATGAAAAACATAATCATCATTTAAGACTGCTCCATAAAAAGACAAGCACTATTTATATAGGCAGCCCTGGCAAAATGAGGTTATGATCATGTATCGTGACACAAATATCCTAGGAATAATCAAAACAGGAAAGGTTCATATATGCACCTTCCATACTAAACTAGTATGATCTCATGAGAACAGTGCTTGTGTAGGCACCTATTATTTGACTGTCCTGGCTGGCATGGGTCACAGGTTACTCAGCAACAGAAGCAATGCCTTCTAATCACATTTAATTCTGCCCTTTAAATCAAAACTATATTGTAAACTTTTAGGTACAGAGTGAGACAGCGAAAATATGATGTGCTTTAAAAACCTGCCCCATGGAACCACAAGATTTTAATATGCAAAGATTTTAAAGCATTTAAAACATTTAGAAGGAAAAAAAAAAAACCTCAACAGAACAATCTATTTAAGAAAATTTTTTAATCTTTCTTACTTTCTAGTAGCCATTTTCTCTTTTGTCTGTTTAAATTCTAAACCAGCAATACAATTTACCCTGTAGACTTCTTGCCTGGAAGAAAAACAAAGTCAAGGAAAAATCTTGGAAAAGAAAAGCTTGAGAAGGTACCATTATTCTAAATAGGCTGTATTATTATTGCTTAATTAAGATAATGAAACACTCGGGGTTGGAGGAACAGAGGCTGGCAGTTTACACTTGGCATTTCCTCTCAGATTTTGTTCTTCCTGCACACGACGTGCCCCCTTGTGGGGAGAGGTTCAGGCCCACAAACCACTGGCCTTCATGACAGGTTTTTATTAGGCAAAAGAGACAGTTGTCACAAAACAGGTTTTTGTTTCCAAATTTCTCACTTTTCAGTCCCTCCTTAGATGTGTGGGGCTTGGTGTACTCTGCATGGATCTCTCCTGTGGGTTGTGGGGAGAATGAAGGAAAACAGCAAGCTGTAAGGCTCCTGAAGAGATGACACCAGGTGACCAACACAGTAATAAGAGTGTGGAACTGGTTCCTTCAGCCGTGTCAAATATATAAGTTTTAGCACCCTCATGGAGCAGAGGAAAACTGCCTTAAAGAAAGCACGGCATGAAAGTTAGCTTGTGATAAGAGGACACAATTCCCTGGATATAAAGGATATCCTACAAGCCACAGGCATGATTGCTGTAGCAATCTCTGCACTGAATTATTGGCAGGCTCTTAACTCATACTATGGTAACACTGAAATAGTTCTGAAAATATCTTCAGGCTCATCTTAAAAGCCTTTTTGTCCTTTCCTGTAAAATTGATCTGGCCATCACAACCACAATGCAGTTACCTGTATGCTGTCCTTGCCCATACCTTGAATTTATTTATTAAAAATAGTCACTTCAAAATGCCAAAAATTCAGGTAATGTGGATCATAAAGATCCACTTAACACGTTATTATCATGACAGATCTTCAAGTAGTGTAGCAACTCCACTGGAGTTATGAAAACCGAGGCTATTATATTGCATTCAGTGTGAACACAAGGTGAGGAATACCAAACAATGATACCTTGTGATTATTGAACACAGGGTGATAGTCTTCTTCCTGCCTTCAATATAAAAAGCATATTAATTTTCACATATGAGAGGTAAGCAAATGAACTGTTTCCCCAAAACAGGTAGTAGGCTGATGAAACAAACAAATGATCTTTTGTTAGAAGAACAAGATAAAATACAAGCACATTAAAGCACAGAGTCTGGTAAAGTGACAGGAGGCTGCTCCACTCTGCTACAGAGAGGACAGAGAAAGGGCACCCAAAGTGCAACATAAATGGACAGGAAGGAAGATGGCAAGGAAAGAGAAGGGAGGAATCTTGTGCTAACAATGCTTCTATCTGAGATATTAGCGTAAGATATGACAAAATAAACATGGTAATTTCTAGATTTGCATGACATACTATAATCTCTCTTGCAGCAGGTTCTTTCTGTTTCGAATTCCAGTACCCCAAGATTCTCCCCTAGAAAACTATTCATCACTTCTGAGAGAAAGGGTTATTCTACACTAGTTTGTTCCTTATACCTCAGTACACCCTAAAGTCCTGCTTCTTATCACTGTGGATACATCTGTCTGCTTTGTTGCTCCAGACATAAACAAACTGGAATTGGAGTATGTAGTAACCTGGGCGCTGACCCTCAGCACTCTACGATGATATTCTCTTCACTGGTGTGGTATCTTCTCTTGAAATGAGAAACTACACAGAACATCAAATAAAACTTGAAAAATGAGTGAGTTGTCTTGAGACAGTAGACATGCTTCTGACTTTGTGATTTCTATTTCCTTTCAGTTCCAAGTAAGAGGATTCAGCACTTGAAATACCTGAGAACTGTAAAAGCATTGCAATGTTCATGTCTGTTGCAGTTGACTAGCGAAATAAAAATTTTAAAGTCAGTTCTTGGAAAGATTCTGCCCTCTGCTCTCTTGTTCAACTATTACATAACCAATTGTAAACAAATGGTATTAGCTTTGTGTCAGAAATAAATTTGGGTAGAATCTCAAGCCTTCCACTGAATCATCTCTGCAAAGATGGCCCATCTTTTCAGCAAGAAGCAGCCTAGAGAAAGCAAAAGAAGATGTCCTGTATTACTTGAGGACAACATGATAACCAAAGTATTAAACACAACAATTATTATTATTTACCTTTCTTTGGCTAAGAGAACAGACATCCCCACCAGCTTAGCAAACTCATCAGCAGTGAGAGAACCCTTTTCAGATACCTACCAAAAATCAAATACACAAATAAACAAATTATGGCATTAAAAGAACAATGAAGTTTTCTCATCTACTGAATCAGATCTAGCCTTGAGAAGTGATAAATTGCTAGCAAATTCCTTGAGAAGAAAATTAGTCTGTTTGCATTTTTAAAAAGTACAACTAATTATGACTATTTCCCCTTAAAAACATCTCTTCTGTGTCCTGGGAAAACTGCAAAGTATAAAAAAGGAAAAGAGAAAAGAGTTAAATCTGTAAAAAAATCATATGGTACCCTTTGGATTTTTTTTAAAAGATGCCTTGCGACCAAAGGAACTGAAAAATTAGAATAGCTTGGACAGCAGAACACAATCTCCATCAGTATTTACACAGCAGAACTATTTCAAGTGACTCTGCAAAAACTGAAGCCTAAATGAGGAAATAAAAGACGTGTTCAGGGCAGCTTATCAATGTAGAAATGTAAGTCATGTCAGGTGAAGGAGAAGAATTTGAGTTTTATGGCATTTAAAATACACCCACTGCCTACAGGAAAATCCACAAACCTTAGTACTTCACATGCCATTATGGCATACTAGAGGAATAACTAAAAGTCACCATCACATTCAGCTGACACAAAAGACAAGTTCA
Organism: Parus major; assembly: GCF_001522545.3. NCBI lineage: Eukaryota > Metazoa > Chordata > Aves > Passeriformes > Paridae > Parus > Parus major. Next base: position 62,935,856 of record NC_031768.1, on the reverse strand, counting down.
CTCTTGGGACCCAAAACTTCGGCCCTTTTGTCTCAACCATGCTACTTAATAAAATGAAACCTTCTCACACACGTTGGACATGTGGATGTTTAAAATACTAGATAAATACTACATATGAAGTCTAGACTTATTATGCATTGAATTTCCCAGATAAACATGTTTTATTCTCTAGAAGTTAATAATTCTTCCATTTCTCCATTGCTTTAGATTCAAGCAAAGTTGCAAATCCGGATGTAGTTGCCATTTCCTGCTTCCCACATAACTGGGTGGGGAGGGGTCTATTTTGCATCATTCTCAGCAGTAGTCCTTTTACAGAAACTCAGATTAATATAGTCCTAACATGAGATTTTCAGAAGTTAAGAGATCAAATCTGAGTAGCAGACGTCAGCTATACAATCAGTGATTAATTATCTTTCCTTCCCAAACCACTATGCTCATCAAGGGTGACTCTGGATTCCTTTGATGTTCCTGTCATTTCCTGTCTTCACCACCCATTCAAAACCACATCTTCCTCCTGCCTGACATCCTATGGCTTCCTTTGACTTCTCAGAACTTAATGTATAATGTGCAGTAACATTAAAGTATGGGGTGCTTTAGGCCACAGGTCTGATCTCATCTTCCCTTCCCCATACAACCTAGTCTTCCTCAGTTGAAGCCTCTCCCTTCCACTCTTCTAAGGAGCCAAAGTCTCATATTATGAAAATAAAAGAAAAAAGGCACCTTTTTTCAATGGTAATAAATCCACCATCTGCTACTTTTTGCAGTTTACTTCCTCAGTTATCAAGAAATATTTTTCCTTTCTTTTCAAAGACATAAGCACTCTTACCGAAGACAAAAAATTCATTAGAAACCAAAAATAATCAGACAAAGCACTAAAATGGTCTTGGTATTTTTCTATAAATTTAAGAAAATAAACTGAAAATACTAACACATATTAAAAAACATAAGCATTTTAGATCATTGTTGATTTATAATGGAATCCTTTAAATGACAATAAACATTTCTCTTATCTAAAAATCTTTCTGATGAACAAAAGCTATATGGTGACAACCATGCAAAATGCACTGAGCAGTCTACCTTGTGTCAAGTGAGGAGGTGCCTCTACTTTTTCTCAACTGTCCCCTCTTTGACTTTGATGTCAAACTTTGGATACACTGGATCAGCCTTTTTTCAAATGTATGAAAATCAAAAAATTACATTCCATTTAGAAAAACAAGTAAAAATGTAGCAAATAATGGCATAACAGGACTGTAAAATGTCCAGAAGCAGCAAGACCACAAAGGCTTATGACACTGAACAATTCATGCTATCTTTTTCCCTGATGAAGCTGGCTTAATTCTACACACGCTATTCTCCAACTGAATGCTCCTCACAGCAGCAAACTCGGTACAGTGTACTGTTCTATGAAATAAACCCAAACCAAACAACTGCCTATCTCAACATTTAAGAGCTGTTTCCACTGCCTTCAAGCAGTACAGTGTCTGAAGTCCACTTCTGTTAAATTAGGTGCTCAATAAATGCCATGAATTTCAGCCTACAGTGCAAAAGATTTGGAGGAAGGCTGAAGGTTAATGAAGTTTGAAGAGATAGAAAAGTGATTTATTCTTTAAAGAGAAAGTAATGACTAAGATTATTGCCTGCACAGAACTTTGAAGATGAGAAGTGCTATTTAAATATTTCTCTTAGAAGATACGAAGTGGAATGCTTTGCATCCTGAAATCTCAAGAGGAAATCCCACACCTCAAGTTTTTTACCTAATGTGTTTAAATTTCCCTAGCTTGGTCAGAACACTGAAGGAAATGAAGTACACTTACTGTCTCTAAAGCAGCAGCTACCATTTCCTCTTCGTTATGAGACTGAAGTTCAATCACCATTACGCCACTATCAAATATCCGAAGCCTAAAATCAAAAAAAGAGAGGCAAATTAACTAAGAACCTTATGTCCATCATCACACATTATGGTCACATCTCTAATGCATCCACATGACAAAAGGGGAAAAAAATCCCCCCAGACCCAAACAAGCTCCCTAAAATGAACTTAAGCTTAACAGCATATTCAAAATCTGAAAAGAAAAGAGCAGGGCATGTGTCTGGTCTTAAACCCTTTTCCAGTCTGAAACATTTGTAAGTGAAAAAATAACATTTTCCTAGCTAAAAATTAATATTTTAATGTAGAGTAGATGTTGGTGCAAATGGCAGCAGCTCTTGAGCAAAGAATGACTCTTTTAAAAATACCTACAACAACCACAAAAAAAAATCTACTTCAAGTAAAATATTAAATCATTATGGTCTGACCTGTGAGTTCCATACTTTAGAAATAAATTTGTAATGCTCTTACCTTAGTGGCAGTTTCAGTGATTCCAGCATTTTACAAGCATTTACTAAATCTTCTGGTGACAGCAACTATTAAAATAGTAAAACACATTTATTCACAGCTTGCATTTCATGTGTATAATGTAACATCAAAACAAAGTTTTAGTAGCTGCAGCTATAAAATACACAAGGCTACACTTATTGTTAATTCTTTCTCCTTTCTATTGTGCAGCCTATTTTCTTGGCTTCTATGATCCTTTCTGTTCCCTTACTATGTATTCTATAATAATCCTTCTCGTCTTGTTTACAGAAAGAATTGCTGTATTTTGTAAAAAAAATTCCCAGAACATTCACCATTCTTTAGTGGTCTCTGACCTTTTTGTTTCCAGGTAAGAATGGATTTTCTCTTACATGGTATCATATAAAGCAGCATACATTACAACAACTTGTAAAGGATACGTAAGTATTATAAGGAAGAATGAGAAAGGTGAAAGGTAAAAGCCCTCTAATTTTAATAAAGAGCTGATCACATCATGCTGCAAACAAGTAGAATGAGCAATTGGTAAGGAACATTTTTACCCTTTTAAATTTTGTTATGACTCAAGTCCTATTATTACATACTGACCCAAAGGAGTGTCTCACCTCTAGCCCTCGAGCACGATTCACCAGGCAGTACACTTCCGTAAGAGACATGATCCCCCCTCTCTCCTGTGTTAATAAGGTAAGAGAAACAGCATTAACCCAGTAAAAACAGCATCTCGACTTGCAGGTGGCTGATCAAATGGGTGAAACAGAGAAGATAAATGATGGGCCCAAATGGGGAAAACTAAAGAGGTTAAGTTGTATCTTTCACACATCATCAAAATGCAAAATAGTGACTCTACAGCCAAGGTCTGTGAATTACTTCCATTTCAAGGCAGAGAATAAATCACAGGAACAAAGAATTTCAATATATTAAATCTATCAATCAATTTACCATTTTTACTTGTCAGACAAACTCAGTGTTCCATTCTGAACACAGTAGGTAGCACACACCTTTCACAAAAATACTGTAGTATGTATGCTTTTTAGTAGGAGCATAGCATTATAAATTGCAACATGAAATTTGATTTTTTTTGGTGAGAAACCTGTAATCTGTAATAGCTTAAGAAAAATTAAAACCTAGAAAGACATAAGAGATATTACTAAGGGCTGGTAATCTATTTAATAATTCTGTCCTATATTTGCAAAATATGTAAATTTCAAGCAGTATAAAAAGACTCATTACTTGTATTTTCAGTCAGTGTCATTTCACTCTTTCTTTAAAAAAAGAAACATTCTGCAGCAAGGAATAAATACAGGGCTGTTCAGGTAGGAGAAAAAACACTTAAACAGTTTTCTAAATTTCATCAACATTTTGCAAATTAGAAGTTGACTGCATTAGTCCAAAGAAAAATTTGTACTTAAACTTTTTTTATTCAAAAAGATAATACATATTCTTCCCATAAATATTGAATAGGAGGCTGTGATGCTAAATCTGCTTTAAAAAGAGGCAGAGTACTACAGCCAAAACACACATTGAAATTCAGCACCACGTGCAAAATGCAGGTGCATGATGTGATGCTTTACCTCTAAGGGTGTCTGCAGGATTCCAGCCAGTTGCTTTGCCAGTTGCATGTGGTACTGTGTACCAGATCCATAGGTTTCCCTCGTTACTGGATTAGCTATACCCATACTCAATAAATAGGACTTGAACCTAATGGTCTGAACAAGCAAACAAACAAATAAATTTAGAAGTACATCAACTAATGAGTGATTCTGGTTTGTAAAAATCTTTGATTTTATTACTATAACACAGTTTTGGTGAATAAATCCTTCCGTTTTCTCCCAATAACGACAATTACCAGGCAAAGAGAAGGCAAGACTTAGCACCAGTTATTTTTGAGGAGCACAGGTAAAAAAATAGAAAAATTTATATAAAAGCTGTAAAATAATTGCTTTTTAAAAGGGTTAAAAGAAAAATTAACAGTAAGCAAGTTAACACTTGCTTAAAAAATCAACATTAAGTAAACTCTACACCAAATATAAGACTAAACACAACAAAACCAACCAGCAAGGATTCTTATTAACATTACATTATTAAACAGATAACTTTTTGCTTTTCATAGGAACATTTCTGTAGAATTTTAAAACAAAATTAATTTACCTCATCCTCAGTGATGTCACCTTGTTTTTCTTTAATCTTGTTAGCTATTGACTTGGATAATTCCACCATTTCCTTAGCCTATCAAGAAGGACACACAAGACAGACAGGTAAGCTCAAGAGAGAAAAGAGTACTTAAAAGTGAGAAAACAAGTGTAAGTCTGCTTGGCCAAGTGACACATGCCATCCATACATACCTTCTCCATTAGTTTGCTAAGGTCCTCAAAAGCCTGAAATTAAAAGCAGACAATGCAGATCAGTAAAATTACAGCATTCAGTTTTAGGGACATAGAGAGCTGCCTTTATTCACCTACCCAAGCTATTCGTAAGAGCTGCTACCCCTTTAGATGAGTATGTTACAACATGAGATACCATACCTTATTTGTTGATACAACTATTTTACAGCATGTCTTATAATTAAAATAAACAACAAAGAATGAGGAGGAGACTCAAACAATCACATACTTTTCCAGTATATGAACAGAATTTCAGTATGATTATGATGTCCATGTGATAGGAAGGGAAAATGAGATACTGAGTCCCAGAAAAGATTAAACTGTTCAAGTTTATTATGCTCTCTCTAAGGTGGGGGAAGCTTTCCAGGTGGTGATGATAGGTTTTATTCCAACAATTAACCCTCACTCAAGGAGATTTGTTGTTTCTGGCTAGTTGCAAGACAGCTGTAAAGCTACAAATGTACTCCTCCTGACAAGACAACTTTACTTTCATCACTAAATGTTACTTAGCTCATTTCAAATGAGCTAAGAAACACTCATTTCAAATGAGCAAGGAAGGGGATATCTGAAGTACAAAACCTCTGAAATGTGTGGCAATGTCTCTTCATTTAAGTGTTCCAATAAAATGCTATGGTCTCAAATACAACAACTCTAGAACAACCCACAAAGGGTTTTTAGACTTAAATAAATCATACTTTAAAATCAGCTTAAAGTATATTGTAATTCCAAACTTTTAGTAATGATAAACTAGCATTGAAAAATTAAAAAAAAAAGGAAACAAAAAAGCTAGCAACTGCATTAATGCAACTATATTAAAAAGCAAAACTCTGTTTTCTCCCACCCTCATCAACACATATACATTCAGCCTCCTTACTTCTCAAATACATCACAACATGCCCAGGTAGTCAACTTTTTTCAAACAACCTTTTTTGAACAACTGGTGTGAGAAAAATTCCCGAACTTTTTCATCTAAAGTTTTCCTGACAGCAGCACCCAAGACCTCCAGCCACAAGTAAAGAAGATTCAGTTACACTGTCAAATGGTCAGAGATATCTTGCCTACAGCTTCTAGTCACTGCCTTTGAGTCATTTCTGGGTTACTGACTAATCCCCCACCAGAAAGACACACTTCAGCAGTGTTTTTGCAGGAAGACCCCATTGTTCCCATCTACATTTAGGTGCCTTATGTAGAAACTTATTGGTCAGAGATTCATTGTGCAAAAAACAAAAAGGAGATAGAAAGGGACAGGGTTTGCTTTTTCACCTCCTGAGAGTGCCAGTGTTCCTGCACTGACTCGACAAGTTTAGTCTCTCCTAACAGTTGGTACCTGAGTTAGTGGTCCAAAATTAAGTGATCCACAGGACCACTTAAGAAAGGGAAAAAAAATATACCACTGTATAACAATAATGTACCACTCAGAAAACAATGCTTCTCTTTGGAATTCTTCTTACTCCCTAATCTGCCAAACTGAATAATTCACAATAGATTTCCCAATCTCTAGTGTAAATCAAAGTCCTGCTATTCTACTTGTATATGATATCAACAAGAAGTTTTCTGACTGGGCTTTTCTCAGCTTATTTCTAATCTCTATACCTGCATGAAAACAACACTCATCAAAAGAACCCCCGATTTAGCTAAATAAACAGTATGCTGTGTCTAACTCCTCCTCTGCCTGACTCACCCAGGGCAGGCCTGGAAACAAAGGGGAATGTGCACACACCTAACAGGAACTTCCTCAGATAAACAAAAGGCTAAAGAACTGGATTCTTATCAGCACTGAACAGCAGATGCAGGAAGCCTTTTCCTGGAAGCCAGGGCACCATTTTTTAAATTAAGTCATTTATAACATTTAAAGCTGGAGGAAGGCAGGATTTTACAAGTCATGGTTTTCCTCCGCTCATACACAATGTATACATGGATTTCTTTGACTCTCTGACAAAGCTGCTAAAGGAAAAAATAAGCAGACAATGCCTTTTGAACTATATACACATGCATGAAGCCACAATACCTTTTCAACTACACACAAAACTTCATTCATTACGTTCCTCATAGACAGAAACAAAAAAAGTTTAATGCTCCCAGTATCTGAAAGAGCACATGGCCTGCAAAGGCACTTTAATTTTTGTAAGTATTAGAGCAGGGGATGCCTTTTTCTTGTGGCACACTGGATCCCATAAAGCTTTGCCAGAAGAACACATCTGCTGCACATAGTTTATAAGTACTTTTGTATCAACCTCTACTACCAGGGTAGAATCAGACTATTTTTGAGGGTATTGCTCTAAGATATATATGAAGAAATTAAATGCCTCTGCTGTCCCTTAGTATTGATATCTGGAATTCAACTATTGTGCTGGTTCTATGGAATAGGATGGTCTCCATCTAGCCCAGGTATTTTGCAAAATACTTGTAATATCTTGTCGATGCCTGGACTGCAAATCATTTTACTGTAATTACAAATCTAAATGTAACATCTAAAAGCCTGACTATAGGAGGAAAATCTGTTTTCATCACAGTTATGTGCAGACACTTAAATTGGGATATTCTGCTTAACGTATATTCAATTTTCAAATGAAACCAGAATCAGTTTAATAAATATACACTGTTAGTTTCAAAGAACAATGTTCTTGAAAGGAATTGTTTAAATGAAGTACCTTTACATATATTGATAAGCCACTTGAATAACATAAATAACTGTAAACTGTACACTCTTAATAATTTCAGACTTTTCAACAAAAACAATAAATAGTCTCAGCCGTCCCTAAAAGAAAGTGTGAATGAATGTAAATAGTTCAGACAGGTGGCTGACCTTGAAACTTCAAAAGTACCTACCTCGGAAATGTTTTTGTCAGTCTCTTTTCTTTTTTCTTCTAATTTCCTTTCAATACCTACAATTCCTACAGCCCTTATTCTTCCTGCCTGAAAAAAAAAAAAATAACAAAAAAGAAATCAGGAAAGAGTCAAAATAGGAAATACTAAATTTTCCCATTTGCCTCACTGTGAAAATGAGAGGACCAGAAATATTCCCCCAAACAGCAGATATCATTCATACACTATTTCATGCATTTCTTAACAGTAATTTTTAAACAACTGTAAAAAAGCAATACACAAGACACGTAAACCATGAATTAGCTGTACTAGACAAATAACGATACTGATAGCATACTGAAGCTACTAATATGGCTTAAGATCCACACTGAGTATTCCAGCTCATCTCAGTTCTAGCTTCTCAAGCCCATGTGAACATCCATACTAGAGCTGTGGAAATGCCTGAGTATACTACTTCAAAAAATCCAGCCTGAAGAAACAGAAACATAGAAACACAGTGCTAAGTGCAGTCTAATTTACCTTCCTCAGAGGTATTAGGATGTGGGTGATGGTGAAACTTCCACCAGATGCCAACTATGTTCTAGAAAGGCTGGTACCTAAGTGACAGCAGTGTCAGGCCTCTCATCTCTGACTGCAAAACTTAGCACTGGTGTTAATGAGTTGCTCTGACTTAAGTGAGATAAGGTGCTTTGATTTGATTCTACATGTATTAGTCCAAATGCAGCTGTGCTTACAGGCACTACCATTTACCAAAGGGGGCATACAGGATTTCATGTTGAGCAATCTTTAAATCAACTTATTTGACTCATATGAAATACTATATGTTCATATATTCAGCACATTAATCTATAGGAACAACACCTACACGTTTATCAGAGTTTATAACCTAGAAATATGAAGGCAGATAAAGGTTATCTAACATATGACACTCTCCCTAACAACTGTCCATTTAGAATACACATTTAAATCAAACACATATCGGTTTCAAAGAGTAATATAAAAGCTATGTGTTATACATTAACTTTCAGCCACACAAAAAAAAACCCCAAAAAAACAGGAATCACAATTAGAACAAAAGATTTTCCAGGATCATTGGACCTCGCATGCTGAATAAAAGTATATGCAAATAAATACTGTATTTGCACAATTATGTGTGTGTGTGTGTCTAACTAAAACAAAACAAAGGAACTCATTACATAAGCACACTCAAGAAAGAAAGGCTACTGTGTTCTATCAGGTGAAAAATGCAAAGGAGAAACTAATTTATGCCAGTGACAAAAAGGCGAACTAAAGCTGAATTCCTGCACATCCCATGATGTTGATTAGTCACATGCTGGATGTGGTATATGGCAAGAAGTGGCAATAAGAGATGACACACAGATCCTGTTCACAAGCTCTGCACATACCTGTGAATCCTTGTTAACTTGCATGGCCTGACCAGTGGGCATGCTCTCCCATCTCCTTTGTGTGATTTCTTCTGATAATCGTCTGTAGAACTGCAAACATTAAAGAGTGACAACAGGTGCTTCATGAACTGTGCAGAGTACCTCCATGTATTTTTAGCATCTTGGTGATGAAATAAACATCACAAATTGTGGAGACAAAGCATGATAACACCTACACAACCATGGTACAGAACTCGTTTATATGGAAATTCTTAAAGTCCAGTCTTCAAAAGTATTCACATTAGAAGAGAAGCCATGTAGTCACTAAGTACTTCTATTGCAAAGTATTTCTTCAGATACTCAAAATGTCTCAAACCACGTTAAATGTTGAGGTATACTCAAAGGCATGTTTTTAAAGGAAGGAAAGCTGAGCAATCCAATTGCTATTGATCTGCTATTTCAACAATATAAAAACAACCACACAGATCAATTACACTGATTTGTTTATTGCTAATACCAGAAGGTGGCATTAGTTAACACTAACCCACTGACCAATATCCAGAAAGAAAATCTATTCCACCCTTTTCATTGTTCAGGTTCACTGGAAACCATTCTGAAGTCATAAAGAAAGGCTGGGGTTTAATTGCAATAGGCAACCAGTAAGCACAGTAAGTTTGATTTTCAGATACAACATTAAAATAAATATGATTATGACTACGAGAAACACACATTTAGACTATGCATAAATCTACAGTCATCAAAATCTGAAAACTGGTCACAAAGAAATGAAAGTGAGTCTGATCAAGCACATGCATTTTTACAACATTTCTAACTAATTTGAGTTGCAAATCTTATTTTCTGCAGTGAACAGGTACAGCTTTTTCCACAGTGCAAAGTTAAAGTTCTCAGTCTCATAAAACTAAGAAACTCTTCCACTGTGAAATTTCTTTACAGAGCACATTTTCTTTGGTTTTAAGGATAACCTTTCTTTTAAGACTATATTATATTTTCAAACCTTTGAGATTTGGTGTATGTTAAAAAAAATTATACAGTGTAAAATGAACAAAAGTTCTGATGCAATAAAAGGTGTTCAGCAATAAAATTAGAGAGATAATTAGGAATAAATGGTATGATTCTTATTCAATAAAGGATTAGGTACAAAGAAACATCTTTTACTCTGTTAAACATTTAACGGATTCAGAGACGTCATTTTGGAAAATCCTGTGTTCAATTCAGTAGAGTAAAAAGGAAGTATAAGATTATACTAAAACCCCTAAAAAATAAGGACTAGCCTAGTAATGCCTCTTGACATTTTTGGAACTCTATTTGCAGTATTTAATGAAGTACAGAACATGGGAGGATCACAGTGTTTGTCTCCCAAAAGGATGTATTGAAAAAGCTCCACCTCAAAAGTAAACACGGAAAGATCATGGGACATTATCACTAATACAGCAAGAGGAGAAAAGCATGTCCAAAGACCTGTTTGTGCTTGGCATCCGTGGTACAAGACTTACCTCAATCTGCCCATGTTCTTTGAAAGAAAGTTTGATGTAGGAATATTTGCTGCTTTGGAATGGACCAGGCTCTTTGTTTGAAGAAGCAGGATGAAGATGAACTACTATTTTGGCACTAAGGAAAGGGTAAAGGAAAGAGAAGATATTTCTGTAATATCTAAATAAACTATTTCTGCATCTAAGTTAACCATTTCATAAAAATCTCTATTAACTGTCTCACATAAGAGCTAAAGATCATCAAAGAATGCTTTATATTTATGCATCAACATTTAAATATTTTGATGAAGTAGATCTTGCATAAAAACTACAATAGGCTCTAAAGCAGAAACATTTTACAAATTTAAAATGTACTTGCCATCAATTCTTAAGAAATTAACGTAACGAATTTTACTATTTCAAGCAATGATTTCCAAAAAAACTTTTAGTTAGCATAAAAACCTGATTGTCAAGTTGTCATTTAATTTAGCAGTAGTCACTGCAGGTCAAAAGCCAAACTGAGCCAACTTTGACATAGGAAAACAAAAGGTCTCAATATTATGTGTAACCTATTCCACTTATATATGTCATTTGTGGACACTTGTGTTTGAACTTACCCAAAACCAACATTCAAAGCCAACATGCATGAAAATAATAGTCTAAAAGGACACCTACTACCAAAACAAATCTTGGGACAGCATGATTTTAGGAAAATTAACGGACTGCTATCACAACATGACTGCAAGTCCTCCATTCCCATCTCATTTTACTGATAATATTTGTATTGGTCTTTATTTACTTCTCCAACATTAGTAAATGAACTGATTTCTTCTGAATACCTCCAGCATATTACCTTACCAATTTGACTGTAGGCTGCAAGCAGTTTTTAATTGTGCATATATTTCTCCAACTGAAGTTTTTTCCCTCTTTAGAAATTCAAAATCATAGAGTCATTTATGTTGGAAAAGACCTCTAAAATCATCAGTAGTGACTACATGACAGTTACTTAACAAATCACATCAGTCATGACTCTCCTACACATTTGACCTCAATGGTCCTTGTAACTCTCATTATGGAAACTTAAGATTGCAAACAGAACCTACCATGAATTAATCTAGAATACTGTGTACCTCAAACATGCATGTGAAAGGATCCATCTGAAAAAGACAATGAAGATGGCCATACCTCTTTCCTATCCCAGCTGCTTGCTCTTCAATAAATACAATCTGAGAGAGAGGTACAGCAATGCAGCACTCCTGGAACAAACACCACAAACACAGGTGAATTAAACCGTATCTTGTCTATTCACTCTCTAAACCCAAGTGTTCTCTTTCCTCATTTCACAAACAGTATGGCTATGTACAGGTGCTGTCTGAAGCACTGGATGTGAAGTATGATGGTAACAACAGAAACAATGTATTACAGTGGAATATATGTAAAAAATAACACAAAATTTAAACTGTGTTCTAGTTAATTAAAAAACCTCAACAACTTAAGTGTCAGTGTGGCAACATTAAAAACCTCAAGCTGAGAAGGGAATTTAACAAATCTTTAGATCCAAAGTAAAAATTTAAACACTAAATTTTCTACATTACTGTACCATATCTCTGTAGGTGCACAATACTCACAAGGTTCTTGACATCTTTTACATTAATGTTACTGTGGAAGCTACAAAAATATCCAGACCCACTATTCTTTTTAAATGCTGAATATCTAAAGTCTGCACTATTGTCTGAATGGAACAGGAATTTTTCCATCCATCCTACAGTGAAGGACTTAATTCAGCAGTTGCTTCATCTCACCACACATTTATTGGACTGTACTTTTAAGAAAACAAAACATGCATTTGAGACAGAAATCACTACAGGAATGATTCAAAAGATCAACTAAGGTGCCTAGTCTTGTTTTGGTGAACATCCTCTGAGGAACATCATTTCCCACACAACACCTTGGTGATTGACACAGTCACACAGAATGCAGGAAACACAGATTGCATTCCCTCTCTGAACTTCTCTCTTCCACCTGCCACTGACTAGCACCAGTTTAAAACAGACACTGTTACAGGGCCCTCTCAATCCCTGCTACCAAAATTGTTCCTCTTTGTATGGAGTAATTAAATACCCATTAAATTTGAGAGCAGGGAAGTATACATGCAGGAACTCCAGCTAATAAATAAATTTCTTATTGGGAAAAAAAGTGGGTTGTACTTCCTTTTCTAAAAACTCTTAATGCAAGCTATCTAGGTTCTTCTATGACTAGTTTCTAAAGCCATTACAAACAGTTAATGTCTGTAAAACAGACACAAAGTTCTGGACACTTTAAAAGATAGGCAGTATGATAATTCTGTTTAAAAAACAAAGTTTTGAAAATGACAAAAAGAGTTCAACTATATATAGTATGTGCACTGTCAAAGTGACTGATTTGTTTAGTTCCAAGATAGAAAGTTACAAACTTATTTTAAGTACAAAGACTTAGAATCACCCCTTCCTGATCAGAGAAGCTACAGGAAGGGATAAAAAAACAGAAAAGTGTTAAATACGCTGTGTTTCTATTTGACTTTTGTCTTCTAATGCTCACATTTTGTCTTCTCATGCTCACATTATGCATGATTTTATAATTTCAAAATTTGTATAAATCTAGTTATGTAACAAACTTTACAGAAATCCTCCCTTTTTTTAAAACACTGTTCAACTGCAGATAGCATGTAAAAACAGCAGCTATAGAACCCAGCTGTTTCTGTAAAGTTTGCTATGTTAACCTAATGACATGCGCCCCATTAATTATTATACATTGCTGACACAATAAGAAGGGGACTCTCACTACAAATTTATTCTAGGTAAGCTAGAATAATTCTGATGTTAAACCACAGCTGAGCTTAGACAACAACTCACTGAGACAACAAAAGAGCACCATGCTCCCCATGTTTCAGTACTGAGAGCTTGAAAACGAATCAGCTTTACTTACCCTACTAACAAAGTTAATTACATCTCCCAGTCAGAACTGGGTAATTTTTGCCCATCTGTGGGTCACATTTCTGCCCCTTCTGTTAATCAAGCCTAAGCTTTTCAGAATCTTTGCTGAGTTAAATTAGTTAAAATAAAATTATTTTTCCTCTTCTCCAAGGTTTTCCTCTGCTGATTTAACAAATTCAATGACCTTGGAATAGTACAAGAAATCCCACGGCCTAGGAGCAGATGGAGAAATCGGGGGAGAGACAAATGTAATCTTTTTGCTGGAAAGGAGAGAATGGAGATATGTTCACTTCTAAGACTTGCTGAAGCCATAATGCCCAATGTTACTCCAAGCATGCAAAAAGTCCAAGTGAGAAGATTAGATGCAGCGGTTGTTCCAGTACATGCTCAGCTCTGAAAGATGCTGATGAAGAAATAAAAAGTGATTAACACTTTTTAAGAATTAAGAATTTAGCACATTATCTCATGTGATAACATGATGACTGTGCAATAAAGCCCCATGTTAATTTATACAGAACAGCTCATGGTCTGGATAATCAAGCCCTAACTTGTGTAACAGTAACCCCACTGTAGGTAACAGCTCTTTAAACACTTTGAAAAAAAATGTATTAAAAATAGGTCCGCTGGTCCTGCAAACAATCCCTAAAGAAAAAATCATACTGCTCTGCCAAATTAAGAACATCCTTGGTGACATTATCTTCAGGATGCTCTTAGTAGCATCCTGCTTTGAAGCAAGGATGTGATATTTGCTAGGGATCAGCCTTTGAGCATGAGAGGTGCTTCAGCAGCCCTTGCACAAAAGCCCAGTGGAATACAATTTGCTTTCGGAAAGTTGTCATCTAAACGTGATCTTTATTTTCTAAACTTTGGCTTTCAGGGTTAAAATTCTCAATTATTGTGTCCAAAACAAGCGTAATCTAACCTGGTCTGAAAAACACTTCTTCATTTACATCTGTGGAGTGGTGCCCATTGTCACACTCTATGCTTAGAGATTTATGTGTTTGTGGTCTCTTTCTCCTGCTTCCCCTGCATTCCCAGGCTGTGGTTGATGACACAAACAATTCAGCAGCTTTACTACAGTAACAGTTACCACACTGTAGTTCTGGCAGTGCCACGTAACCTGTCCACAGCACTACAGTAAATGTTCTGGCTGACTGAAGGGATGGCTCAGGGCAGGAACAGGCAGCTGTGAGGGCAAGATGTGTGCAAAACAATACTGTCACCAAACACATCCTATTATCAAATCATGGTCTGGGACTATATGGTGGGGAAACTTGGACTTGAAACCAACAAGGAAGAAAAGGCTTTCCTAAACAAAGAGCATGGGAGAGAGCTTCACATTATCATTTGCCTGACACATTCAACTTCAGTTTAAAACTCAGTGTTTTTTAGTGCATGATGCCAGGCTCTTTTCTCTTTTATTTCTGTGTGGTAGAAAAGAAAAACTTACAGGATACATTCCTATCCCTTCTCATCTCTGCATGATTATTTTATTAAAGCAGAACTGGGTAAAAGAACACTACATAATCTTCTTTTGGCTGAGAGACAAAAAGTGGACTATACTTGCACAACAAAACACACACAAAGGCAGGAATAATCCCCTCTCCATGTACAGGCTTTTCACTGCAAGTTACTTGTTGTTTATTACAGAATTTACAAATGAATGACATACAGGAGACAAAAACAGGACTTACATGATTCTTCTGATCCCTCCAGATCAGTCTATGTGTGCTCAGCAGTAAAACTCCACTATCAAATTTCACCTGGGCAGGAAAAATATAACAGATCAACAACAAATTGAACCAGTAAGTTACTGGTTTTGGAAACATCACACCTTACCACAACACAGCAATCAGATTTAACAAGCCAGTATTTTGAGAACGCTCCCTTTTTTCCAGAAAACAAAATACATGACGTTTAGGAAATAATGGAGGAAAATAGTATAAAAGGATTAGATGGATAAACACAAACTTCCTTTTTCAAGTGTATAAACTTTACCTCCGGAAATCCTGAGGGATCCTCCCTCCATATACTCTGCAAGATGTACAAAAGTTCTTAAATGTATTTTAAACGGGGCTATTGGCTTTGGAACAACCACTATATGCTGACAAAGAAGGCAGAAGTTATGCAAAAAAAGCAAAGCAACCTAATAAAAAGATGCTGCACACAGTCTGAAATCTTCCATCCTATCAACAGGAATATTGCCTCTATTTCTGTTGTTGTTGAAAAGCTCTTTACTTATCAGACAGCAAACAGTACCTGGAAAATCTGCATTTAGCAAATTGCTTCCTACTTGTAAAACTGGAGGCACATTTTCACAGCTGTTTGTGAGGGTATGCAATTACCATGGTGTAGGAGAATGGATAGATCAAGAGTCAGTCCGGCAGTGAAGTGAAGCAATAAGCAGGATGGCTCAAGAAAGAGCAGAGGGTCTGTCAGCACCCTGGACGACTCAAGTGTGAATTGTGCAACATGTACCATGCCAAAGCCAGGGCTCAGCTCTGTATAGGAGTGACAGCCCGAGCCATGGGCAGCACTCTGTGACAGTGACATTGCCTACACACCTCATCATGCCTATCCTCACCCCATGTCACACACACACAAGGCCTTTCTCGCAGAATCACAGAATCAATTAAGTTGGAAAAGCCCTCTAAGATCATCGGGTCCAACCAATTGACATCCTCAGGTCAACAAGAGCATGGCCTTGCGTACCATGTCCAGTCTTTCCTTAAACAGCCCCAGGGACGGTGATTCCACCATCTCCCAAGGCAGTTCATTCCAACATCTAATCACCCTTTCTGTTAAGAAATTCTTCCTAATGGCAAACCTAAACTACCCCTAGCACAGCTTAAGGCTACTTCTTTTCCTGTCACTTGTTGCCTGGGAGAAGAGACCCCGACCTGGCTCCACTCTCCTTTCAGGCAGTAAGAGAGCAATAATGTCCCCCCAAAGCCTGCTCTTCTCCAAGCTAAACAATCCCAGCGCCTTCAGCTGCCCTTCCTAAGCCTGTGCCCCAGCACCTCAGCGTCTGTCCTGAGCTCAGGGGCCCGGAACTAAACACAGGATTTGAGGTGTGGCCTCAGCAGTGCGGAATATGGGGGACAGTCCCTCCTGCTCCTGCTTGTCACACTATTGCTGACACAGGCCAGGATGCCATTGGCCTTCTCGGCCACCTGGGCACACTGCTGGCTCACGTTTAGCTGCTGTCGACCAGCACAGCCCCTCGAAGCCTGCAACTCCGCCCTAATCTCGCCACAGAAACAAACCCTGCCAGACCCTGGCGCAGAACGTCCTCCCACACCCCCGATCGATGCTCCGCCTGCATCCCAAGCCCTTCACACGCTCCGTGTGGCGTCCCTCGCCCGACACCGCCCGCACTCGCAGCCCTGCCGCCCCGCCTTGCCTGGGGCCCACGGCCGCCTTCTCTACCCTCCTCCCCCGCCCTGGCCGCGCCGCCAGGCCCCGCGCGGGGCGACTCCAGCTCCCGTCACCTTCTCCTCCCCGTCGCTGAGGCGCACGCCGCGCTGCTGGACCACCAGCGTCTCTCCCAGCTCCAGCAGCCCGGTTGTCCACGAGAACCTGTCCATGGCGGCCCTTCCCCTCCCGCACCGGGCCGCGGCCGCCGGGTGCGCAGGGACCGTGTGCGGCTGCCCCACGCCCTCTTGCGGCGGCGCGGGGAGCGGCCGCCATGTTGTCCCGCGGGGAGCGGCCGGGGGGCAGCGCCGCCCGCCATTGGCCAGTTCAAGCCCCGCGGCCGGGCCAATCGGGGCGGCGCCGCGCGGTTCAAACGCTCGTGGCGCGGCGGGCATGGCGGCGCGCGCGGTCCCGCAGCTCGCGGCTAGCCGCAGGTCCGAGCCCGCATTCCGCGGTAAGGCCGGGACACCGGGGACAGGGATAGCCGGGCACCGAGGGGCCTTGCCGCTCCCCGCCACGGGCCGCCCGCTCGCCTGCCCGCGCGGGGCTGAGCGTTACCGGGCGCCGTTGCAGGCTCGCGCGTCTCCGCGGCGGGTGCAGGAGAGCCGGTGCGAGAGAGGAGCCGGTCGGTCTCTCCGCAAAGTGGGAGGGGAGGGCAGGCGCTCCAGGCGAGGTCGGAGACCAGGCAGGTCTTGGTAGCAGTGTTCGCTGTTGTGGTCTCAGAGCTTCCGAGCGGGCGTACGAGACTTCACCCTCCTTTGGCAGGGCTGGGGCCGGCACGGGCCCCACCCCATCCTATCCCCGGCCCCAGGTAGGACTCCTGGGCTGGAAGCCTCTCCTAGTGACAAGCGGGATGCCCTGGTGTTAAAAGCATCCTCTTGAAATCAGCAAGCGCGGCGCTGACCTGGACCCGCGCTCTTGTGCTTATTTACTTTCTGACCGGTTTGGTTTCTGAAAGTTAAAATGAGGGAGTCGCTTTGGTGCGGCTTTGCGGTTTGTGCGAGGGGCGGTGAGAGCCGTGCTTGAAGCAGAAGGTGCTGGGAAGCTCTGGGATGCACTTCGAGCTCGCTGCTGAATGAGCTGTGGTAGCTCCTTCAGAAGCAGGGGATGGACAGTGCCTTCTGGACACTTTGTCCAGAGAAGGGCAAGGAGCTGTGGAAGGGTCTGGAGCACAAGCCCTGTGCAAGGAGCGGCTGAGGGAGCTGGGGGTGTTTAGCCTGGAGAACAGGAGGCTCAGGAGAGATCTTCATCGCTCCCTACAACAGCCTGGAAGGAGGGCGGAGCCAGGTGGGACCGGCCTCTTCTCCCAGGCAACCAGTGACAGGACAAGAGGACACGGTCTGAAGCTGCGCTAGGGGAGGTTTAGCTTGGGCATCCGGAGGAATTTATTGACGGAAGGGGTGTTTAGATATGAGACTCGGCTGTCCAGGGAGATGGTGGAGTTACTATCCCCTGGAGGGACAGTGACAGCTGTTCCTAGGGCCTTTCCATGATTACTTATGATGGTATTGGCACTCCTAGTAGAATTAATACTTGCTCAAATCTCTGAGTGACGGTGCAAGAGAAGGAAAATGTTTTACTGATGTTCAGCTGGTTTCACATGCATGGTGCTTTTCATGTGTGATGTACTTGCTGCTGCCACAAATGAAAAGTGTGATTACTGAACCAACAGTAACTATGTGAAATATTGGACAGGCACACAGAAGGTAACAGCAAGCCTGACTTCTTCATGTTAAAAAATTCTGTTTCTTTTAGCTTAATACAGCAAACCAGCCATTTTATCTAGCTGTGAAGTTACATTCAACCATCTCTTGAATATTTACTTTCTCAAGAAATGTGAGAATGTGTAAGACATTGAGATGTGAAAACATTTTGTAATCCATAGTGTCTATATTTTATAATGTCGTGATGCTTTTCTAGCTGCATTTCCTTCTTGACTAAGGAAGTGTAATGTTCATATTTTAGCTGAAAATGTAACAAGCCTGTCTTAAAATTTTCTAGAACAAAGACAACAGAAAGTCAAAGAATATTTATCAAGAAAGAGGACTTCTGGTGTGCCCATTCAAGAAGACCAGACATCCATCAGGTAGTATTTCTGCTATGGCTTACATACTCTTATTTTCATACTCACTAATGTTCCTTCATTTTTATCTCAGCTGTCTTTTCTAAGTTCCTCTGATGCAATGATACCACTTGCTAACTAGAATGTTCATTTTGAGTCACATATAGTACTGCCAGGTCTCTTATATAACACATCACAAAGCACCCGAGGGAAAATTTGGATTTGCAACTTTAAATTGAGATGGTTTTCTGAGTTGTCAATACATTTTCATAGTTGCTAGGAGAGAAACTTGGTGGTTTTGTAACTTTCTGGGTAGTCTGATGCCAGCTCTGGTGCCTGACTGAAGGTTTTGGAACCTTGTCAGTGTGGTAGGAACTACATGTCCTTGTTCACACTTGCCTCAGATGGCCTGGGCTCTCATGATTGCAGTAGCTGAGCTTCAGCTTCTTGTGCTCCCCCTTTCCACTCAACTGCAGTATTTAGAAACTTCTGTAGCAGATGCATCAGACTAGACAAGTTGGTACTCATTCTTAAGCATGAGAAATTACACCTGCAGTGTAAATTCCAATTTGTTAGCTCTTTGTGGTGTAAGAAGGGAAGTTTTACAGCCTGGGTTCTGATTAGGAGTTGCTTAACCATTTGTTTTTGCTGGAGGAATAGTGCAAGCTAAACAGAAATGCTTCAGTATGAGTACATTCTGCAGACTGCCAACTGAAACAAGTGAACATACTCTAAAAATACATTACTTTGTTGAACGATTTAAGATGTCTTTTTCTTATTAAGCAGTAGCAGAACTAGGAGAGCAACTACCAGTAAACTGCAAGATAAGTTACAGCTCTCAACATCTCCCAAACCAGAAATGGTAAGTTTTTGACTGATACTTAAATACTGATGGCACTGTTTCTATGGTTACAACACTCCACTTACTTAAATCTATTTATGTTGTATGACTTCTAGAGCATGAGAAGTTTGCAGGTGCAGAGGTGTGGTTTGTTAGAATTTTATTTAGTCACTGCTTATTATATACTTTTTGGAAAGCTGTCATATTACAGTAGGAAATGGATCATGTTGATATTCAGTTTGTACCCAACAGGAGAGAGTGTTAAAGAGGATACCATTATTGCTGAAATAATGCTTAAATTTTAACAATATTTCTCAAGAATCTCAGAGGGGTTTTTGATACATTTTTGAGTCTTTGCGGAAGTTATTTGAAATCTGAGTAAGGTCTTTTGTCACAGTAAAAAAGTTTACTATTATTTGAAAGAAAGCCAAACCATTAACAAAATGAACTGTTGAGTGTATATATTTTTTTAGTGGTGTGCTGGAAAAACTAATGTAATCAGAAGTAGATGCCAGTACCTAATCAGAGTTTAAGGGACTGTGTTCCCTGTATAATTTAATGTAATTTTCCTGGAATTAAGATGCAAAAATGGTTGTGCTGCTTAGAAATAGCAAAACAGAGATTCTTCTGCAGATCTGTTCTCAGGGTGAGGTGAGGAAAAAATAGACATAAGACCTGTGTTCATGTTAGACAGTTTAGAGTTTGGGTTTCAGAAGATTTGAGATGTGGGATTATTTGAGGAGAAAAAACAAAAAACTTAAGACTTCAAAGCTGAATGTTGAGGAGAAAAATTACCAAAGTGAGAACAAGTGGTTTTTTTACAAATTTCCTGCAGGGACATCTATTTTTCTGTATCTTATGTGATTTAAAGTTGAGCACATAGTTTACTGAAAAAACAGTACTTGCATTCAAGCTCTTGTTATGCAGGCTTTGTCAAATCTAACTACTAAGCCTCAATGACAGACCAGGAAATGAGTTTTCTTTCAGGCATCTTCCTTAAAGTCTGCTCCTGCAGACTTCCATGTGTCATTCACACTTTTTTTCCTGCTTTTGTATATTTCACTCTTCCAAAAGCTGCTGCTTGGACAGTGCTCAATTAGGTGCTGTAGAGCAACTTTTTTTGGAGGAAAAGACTACATTCCATTTATCACGGGGGGTTATGCTGAGAACATATGGCTGAGAGTTTCAGTAAAGCCATGCAAAAGTGATGTAACTATTCTCAACTTGCAGCATCCTACATCTCAACAGTAAGAAAAATTCTCTTCTGGTGACATCTTCGAGTGTCCTTTACTCACTGCCTTGTGTTAGTAGACTATTCACACTAAGTGGAGGAATGGTGCTGCCTCTAAGTTATGAGATATGCAAACAGAGATATTGCTCTTGAGTTTATACAGCCTGTATAAATATAAATAAGTTTTATAAAAATAAATAAGTTTTATATAAAGCAAGTTTCTACTTTATAAATCTTCCAAGGAGATAATTTGGGCAGTTTAAAGCCAACAGTTACTTTCAGAGTTTTATTTTGTACTTCCAAGGCAAAATTTAAGCCATTTTTATTTGATTTTGTTGTGGATACTGCAGTAATAGTTGACTAATAATCTACTCAATATTTATACATTACTTCCATAGGCACCTTTAAGCCTTTTACTCTTAAGCACTTTAGCCGGGTAAATCATTGGACGCCTCTTTGGAAACAAGTCACATGCAGCATGAGCATACTTCTAACATTTCCATGAATATGCTTTTGATTTCAGGAAAATAAAGAGAATGCTGATCAAGTGTCATGGGACCAATCAATTTTAAACTCAGAAAAAAAAGTAAATTTAAATTCTACAATCCCACTGGCAAGTTATGTATCAGGGACAAACTGTAATCTTGAGAATCAAGCTCCAAAGAATAAAGTCATTGATATAAAATCTCAGCATGTATCACTTAGCAAAGCCATCTTGGAAATAAAAAGAATCAAAGAGAGGCATTTGACAGCAGAAAAACAAAATGCAAGCATCAGTGTACCAAAGAAACCAGCTCTTGGCAGATATCGTGGCAGAGTTATCCAATCCAAGATAAATTCTTTCTGGAAAGCAGAAAAAACTGAGGGGGAAAAGAGTTCTTTGCCAGACAAGAAGCTTATTCCTTCTGCCACCAAACAAGCAGCAAATTCTTCGTCCACAAAAAGCTGTAATGCAGTTCTGAAGACCATCAAAGTCACAAACAACCCTAAGTCTGTAAAATCAAATGATGTCCTGCCATTTCACAGCAAACCATCTGATAAAGCTGCTACTCAGTCTGGTTTGAAGAAACAGCTGACGTTTACTGTGCCACCAAAGAAAGTAACAGTCCCAAAAGTGGTTGGTGGTGGGGCACCACAGCCACTGAAGGCTGCTTCTAGCAATCCTGATCGCAAAGTGTGGGGTGTGAAGAAGCGTGCAGATTTTTGTGAAGATGCAAGACCAGAAGCTCCAGCAAAATCAACTTTTGTTGCTCCTGGTACAAAATCAGGACAGAATTCTAAAACAGATGGCAACAGAAAATCTATTCTGCCAAAAGAGTCAGCAGAAGTGAGAAGGTAACTAAATTACTGTTGAAGCTTACCTCTTGGAAGTTATTCAGGCCTTTTTCCCAAGAACATCTAGTTTGATCTGTATGTTGCTGTATAGACTCTGAAAAACAAAGAACTAAGTGTTTGGACTTGATGCCCAAGGACAGCAGACTAAAACTTTAGGCTTAGACTGAGAAATCAGGATTCAATTGCAGGAGCTCTCCAGGATTATAACTTTTCCCATGCAGTTAAAAAATAGATGTTGCTGTAGCTGATTTTTGTGGTTTTTTTTGTCTAAGTGTTGTAACAGCCTTAAGGATGACATATATTCCTGTAAATTAATTTCATGTGAATATCACAGTTTAAAAAAATGATAGGCAGGAGCATCTTTACAGACTGAAGGAGAGAACTTGTCAATGACATTTTTCAATTTGGTGAGTGCTGCATAGACAATGGGTGGGAAAATTATTCACAGTCTAAAAGTCATTTTATACTGCATATAGAGCTCCTTGTAGTAAGTCACATTTACTAAAAATTGATGGTCTAGGGGGTGGGGTTCAAATAAAACATTAAAACTGAATTGCATTTCACATCAGTTTCGGATTTCATAAATTGTGTGATAGGGTTGTTTTAGGCTGGTCTCCACACTTAGTCTTAAGACATTAGTTTCTAGCTTTGTGGTTTTAAGTGGGACTGGGGAGAAAAGGTGACAAAGGTGAACAATTCAGAAGCATTTTTTTGCCTTCCTTTGAAAACAAGGGTCTGTAACCCAAGTCTTTTGTTGCAGCTGGAAGGGAAGAGACTGAAGTGTTTTTACCTGGTAGATACCTAAAGCAGACAGTAATATGCATAGTTCTGAAATTTCCATGCACATCTAAAAGGCAGCTTTATTCCTCTTGGAATTAAAGGAAGAAGACTCAGACTACCTGGAAAGTATATCTTAGCATGACTTAACCTAATTAGTGTCAGTCAATGTGAAAAAACCGATAAAACATCTGTCACTTCAGCTGATAATATTCCTAATGCAGAGCTCGCTTGGAAGAATGGAGGGCATCTAGAGGAAAAGTGATGAGACAACCTCCTCTACATGCACTTCTGGGACCCCAGTCTAAAAGTAAAGAACAGGAGTTATCTGCTGCTGATAAAGAAAAGGTCAACAAGACTCTGAGTGAATGCCTCCAGTTAACACAACAGGTACTTGGACCCCTGCCTGCTGAGTTCTGATCATGTAGGTCCTGACAACACAAAAATCCTCTGAGCATGTTTGATCCATGTGAGTCAGATGGAGGGGACTAATTGTTCCCCAAATTGAGCAATATCATAGCTTTTGCCAATAGCTGAAGAAATTAACCTTTACTAACTCACTGAGCTACTAAGTAAGTATAGCAATAATGGTAATAATAGTAATTGAACAGTAACGTAATGAGAGTAGCTAGAAGGAATTAACCTAAAACAAGTTTGCATTTGCAGAAACTTGTCTGTACTTCTGAAAAAGTCTGTTTCCAGTAATTCAGAAGGTGCCTCTACATCTTACTATGTGCCTTCTACTTACAATAATTGTATAAATAATTCTAATTTTGAAGAACAGGTGAATAACAATTCTGGCAAAGAAAAAAACAAACCTTGCTTTCTAGTTCAAAAGCAGCAAAACTACGGAAGCTCAGTGTGTCAAATGCATTTAAATCTCTACTTTTGTGCTGACTTCAGGGACATCAAAGTGATGAAGTACGTGCCATGTTGGAAGATCTGATACAGAGCATTCCTGGGGTTAAAAAGCTTGCAAAATACTGGATCTGCTGTATGCGTCTTGAGCGGATGGGCCATCTCGGAAAGCTTATTGCTGTCTATGAGAAGGCCATTTTGGCAGGAGCAATGGTAAGCAACTTTGCTTAAAATTTGAGATTAATAATTAGAAAGGCATGAAAGTATGGCATGTAAAATATAACTGCTTCTGATTTTATTAAGTACCTTTATAGTAGGAAGAGAGCCACATGACCTACCAGACAATTTGGTTTGCTCTGTAACCACTGTAGGTATTACTTTGAAGAAATGTGTAGGATCATCAAATTACTATATGATGTTCTGCCTAGAAGGAATTAAGGACTGAGTTTTCTAGTGCCACTAGAAATCCAAAATAGAACTTAATTTTACACTTACCAATGGGCTTCATTGCTGTCCTTTAGTATCAGCAAGACTTCAGGGCATCAAACATATCTTTAGCACACCAAATACTGAAAATACAGGATTCACTTTTGTTCTAAGTCTGAACAGCATTAAATAGATGATTGTAATATGAACATCATGTGGCCTGCTCTACTTTCCATGTAACTATTATACCAATCAAATTAACTGAGATGATAATTGATTTTGGAATTGTTTTTCTAAAACAGTACAACTTTTTTTCAGCCTAGAGAGGAATTACGACACACATTAATAGATACAATCAAAAATATGGAAGATCTTTTAAACTCTGACAGTGGTAAGTCTGAGTACTCTGTTCTAGTTATATGTCTGACTTGACAGGCAACACAAGCTGTTCAAACTATTTGTACTGACATAAAATTTTAATTCTTGGAAAATTTTTTGTGATCATTTTATACTCAATTTTCTTTGAAAACAATCTTGGCTAAACAAATCCTTTTCAGCAGTGGGCATGTTAAAATGATTGGAGATGCTCTTGTATTCAAACTTGTTACTTTATCAAAGCTCTGTTACCCAGCTATTTCATCCTGATAATCAAAGAGTAAATAAAAATACTCTTGGGAGCTAAAAATCAGTGCCTCTGACACAAACTCCTTCACTATTAGAAACCTGGCTGTGTTATGGCATAGTGTCAATTAAAGGTTGTAAATATTCTAATTTTGGAAGTAAAGTAGCCATAAATACTTCCCTTAAATGTAACATAACCTTGACAAGTATCTGAACCCAGAAAGTGTCTGAAATACTTGAGAGCTGCAGCATCTGAAAAGGAAGAGAATGATTTCTCAGGATGTGTACCTAGCCTGAGCTTTCAGGTTGCAGATTCTTGAAGGTGGCTAAAATTATCAGGAATTTAAATTGCATTGAAGTCTGAGCCACAACATACTTACCTGAAATCTTACAGTTTTACATGAAAATAAAAGTTATCTCTCTAAAATCATTCTCTTTAGTTGTAACTAATGGCAGGTGTACTTTCTTCAATGCTTCATTTTTAGGGGGAACTGTGACGGAAGCTAATTTACAAGAGGTAGTGGAAGACATCAAGGAACCAAATTTGCCTGTAGAGCCAGTTCAGGAAAACTTCAAAGATGTCTGCCCTGATGATAACCAAAAAGAAGAGAGTGATAATAAGATGGCAGAGACAAACAAAAAAGAAGAAATTGATTTAGAATTAAAACCAAGAGGAGAGATCTTGCCAAAAAAGAATAAAAAGCACAAGGCTAAAGAACGAGCAAAAAAGAAAGGAAAATGTGAAAGAGAACAGAATGAGGATGGGATAAAAAATACAGCTCAAGCAATTAATTCTCCTGAGAAGGAGAATGACACATCTTATTCAATGAAATACAACCCTCCTACCACACCATATTTGGAAAGGTAAGATTGCTTCAGGTAACCATGGAAAGTCTGTAGTTTCTAGAGTAGCTGTTTGTGTCCTGTTGAAACAGAGAGGTACTGCAATTTTGAATACTTAGTTAAAAGCTTTCAATAACCACATTTCAGGATTGCTTCCCCTTCATTCAGAAGGAAGTATTTTTAAGAAAGCTTTACTCAAACTGTTTTGCTTTTTGAATGGTTCACTGCGGAGTAACCAGACTTTTATGGCAGAAACCTGTATTCCAGATTTAGGATTCCCTCCCATGGAATCCTCCCTGCCGATACGGCAGTAGCAGTTCTACGCTGAGCTAGGCAAAGAGAAAGATGTCTCCAGATCTCCCCTTTTCAACTGTAGATAAGGTTGTATGTGATGTAACACAGAATTAGTGAGCAAGATGTAACTGGCCTTTAAAAATTATTTTAATTGTATCTTGAGGCAAAAACCTGGGTAGTAACCTTAGTACAAACCAGCCAATACTTAATTTTTTTTTTCCCATAAGTTTTCTTCTAAGACAGTAGACTTAGGGAAGTCGTGCTCAGCTTTGACATCAGATGGAATTGAGTCCTGGCAGCTGTCCACTGTCCCTTGCAGCAGGAAGAACAGTTTACCCTGATGGAGTGGGAAAGAATCTTTGGGAACTCTTTTTAGGAAATTTTCTGGGTTAAAACATTTTGCCCAAGAAAAGTTGTACATCTGGTTTTAACTGAATAAATGGGAAGGGACCTGCTTCCTTTGGCTATGGGAATGGGAAAAAGTTGAACAGGAATCTTGGTTTCCTGTTTCAGCTGGCTGCTGCAGAGAACTTGTATGCCTATGTTTAGTGGTTTTGGTTTGTTTTTTTTTCTTTTCATAAGTGTGAAGATGCATCCTGAGGCAAATGACTGCAGTGCTAAAGATCTGAAAATCATAACTCCTTTGCGATATTCTCAACGCATTCGGGAGAAGATGGGCAAGCTGCCTGATGCTGTTAAAGATCAAGATCCATGTGTCTCTTCACATGAGCAGCTGGGAGACTTGGAATCAAAAGCCTCTGTGTTTATCCACAATCAGAGCAACACCCTCCAAGAAACAAGTGCTGAAATAGAAGAGTAAAAGTAGTGCTACTGCTACAGGGGAGTTAAAATTTGATACTTTTTAGGGAGTGTTGAATGGTACTTGTTTTATGCAGCTTTGAGAAAGGAGCTGTCTAAAAATTTGTGGACTGCCTGAGTCACTAAATAAACTTTTAAAGTTTCTACTTTTTCAAAATTGTAACAAAACTGGTTTTAGTACTAGACTAAGTACTGTTGTCTTTATATTGACTATGTTTCATTAAATTTTCAATTAAGGACTAGGTATAATGCTTCATGTTAATAGTTGATAGTAGTATATTGCTAATACCTACTGTTTTCTTGTTGCAATTCCTGTGAATTCCATAGAAACACGCAATCTTTTAGTTTAAGAAAACCAAGTAATGTAGGTGCTCCAGTAATGCAATTATCTATTCTGACAAGATTTAAATTTGGAAACTGAAGCCAGCTAATAAGGTGTGTGCTGAATTTAAGCCGTTTTATCTAGTTTTAGGGCTGCTTCAACAAAACCAAGTTTAGTCTCTTTAGTTACTCAGATTTATTCATTATCAAGTAATCCTAGATGAGGTCTGATACACTACTTACTATGTGACAGTTTTTATGTATGTACTATGGTATACTTATTAAATTCATCAATTTAGTTGTGTTTGTTCTTTATTTAAAGATTGAAGCTATTTAGTCTGTTCTTGAAAGACCAGAAACAGATCCCTGCCCTGTTTCCCATGGTTCCTCTCTGGGCCCGGCAGTGCCACTCCCGCCTTGCCGCGGGCCGGGCGGGGCCAGCGCTGCCGCCCGGGCTCGGAGCCAGCGCCCTCCCCTTCCCATCCGCCACAGCCGCATCCAGCGGCGGGGCCGTGCCGGGGCTTGTCCGCAGGGCTCGGCCCGGCCCGCCCAGGTGAGTCCCCGGCGGGGCCCGAGCGGCTGGGGGCGGGCTTGGCTGCACCTCTGCCCCGTAAAGGAGCCGGAGGAAGCAAAGCGCTCATCAGCCCCTTAGAGCACCGCGTGTGCGCACGGTGAGCGGAGGATGCTTGAATGACGGGTAAATCAAGGTAAAAGCGCCGAGGTTCTGAAAAAAGGATAGTATCCCCCTGCTGGATGAGAGATCCTCCATGAGATGTGTTTTGAGGAGGAAATGGGATAATGTGTGAGTTCCAGCAGCTGTGGGAGCTCTCGGGAGGGCTTGGATGAAGATCAGTATTGGAGGACAGGGCACAAGCTCATGCTGTGCCATTGGGACTTGCAGGCTGGACATCAGGAAGATTTTCTTCACAAAAGATGTCATTAGACATTGGCATGGGCTGCTCAGAGAGGTGGTAGAGTCACCATCCCTGGAGGTGTTTAACTGGGTGCTGCACTCAGTGCCATGGTCTTGTTGGTATGGTGTTAGGTCATGGGCTGGATTTAATGACCTCAGAGGTCTTTTCCAGCTTCATTGATTCTGTGATCCCCTGATGTAATCTAAATGTAGTGATAGAACAACGGGGAACATTGCAAAAGTACATGAGGGAAGGCTAACACTAGACATTAGGAAGCTCTTATTTACTGAGAGGCTCGTTGAACATGGGAACAGAATCCTTAGAGAGGTGGTCAATGCCCTAAACCTGTTAGTGTTTAAGAAACATTGCCATGATGCCATTGTCACGTGAATTTAACTTTTGGTCATCCCTGGAGTGCTCAGGAAGTTGCACCACATGACCATTGTAGGTCCCTTGCAACTAAAATATTCTGTATCTTCTAGTTCTTGAAGTCTTTGCTCAGTAGCTTTTACCAGTTTGATCCAACATATGCTGTTTTAGGTAAGAATTGTCACCAGAAGCTTTATGCTTGTTGTTTCCATAACTATGCCTGTGAGTTTTAGTTAGTATTATGAAACCACCTACAGGAGTGCAGGTAACAAAGGTAAACGAAGATGCAAAGTTGTAAGTCTATAATTGACATTTTGAAAAGTTGTAGCATTTTAAATTTAAAAATGCAGAAATATCACTATAATGTTTCAAGCTGTGCTTTCTGGAGGCCTCACCATCAGTAAAATCAAGGTAACAGTGCAGGGAAGTGTGTCATGGTAATGCTGGGCAGTAAGGTACCCACAGTTATCACCCCTTGCTGTTATTTTGTTCGGGTCTTTTTTCATGCAGGTTATATTAAGAGAAAATTTTAAAAGGTGTTAAGGTCATGACAAAGTTTAGAAGATAATCCTGAAGTAGTGGTACTGGATTTATAAAGAATGGAAGGATACAACGTGTTGAAAGTACTGGGAGAGGGATCCTTTGGCAGAGCTGTCCTAGTTCATCATAGAATCAGTGACCAGAAGTATGTAATGAAGGAAATAAGGCTTCCAATGGTAAGTGTGAAAAACATCACCTCACCACTTAAAAAAAATAAAACTAAAAAGTCCTAATTCTGTATTAGAGTGAGGGTATTTTTGAAACGCTGAAGACTTTTGCTGAGAGTTTTGTTTATTAGACAGGTGTTTGGTATGGTTACTGTATAACTACATCTTGAGCTGATGTTGTTGGCACAAAGTGAAGTGCATGGTTAGATTTTAGGATTTTGGGAAGTGTAGCAGGTATGAAGATGCTTAGAATGAAATCCCTGTTCCTCCTGATACTCGTGGCTCAATTGCCATTGATTTGACTAAAATGCAAATTTCATCTTCAATGTCTAATGAGGAGATTAGTGACATTACTGCTGGTAATCAGCTATTTGAGTTACATTCTGTGCACTCAGCTAAGCTAAAAGTCACAAAACGTGAGGCACTGGCTTTCTGAAGCCAAAGTTTAGCTAAGACCTGGGCACTTAGCTTTACATTGAGTTCATGCAGACTATCAGCTGTTTCAAAGTCAGCATGTGCTGCTTTGTTATATAGTTCTGCACTTTTAAAATAGGAAAAGGCATTAATTGAAATAGGAAAAGGTTCTCTCACATTAAAAAAAAAACCAAACCAAATACCCAAAAAACCCAAAGAAGTCTTCAGTGAATAATAAACTATAGATTAAAAAGATGGGGCTTTAAAAATTTCTAAATTACTTAAAATAACTGAAGAAAAATTCTTAAAAATATATTTTCTTTGGAAAGTGAAGCACTTTTTGTGTATATGTGAGAATTTGTTAGTGTGAAATTTATAGTAAGTGTATTTATATTTTCAGTCTTCATGTGGTGTAGAGAATTCTAGGAAGGAAGCTGTTCTTTTGGCTAAAATGAAGCATCCAAATATTGTTGCCTTTAAAGAATCATATGAAGGTAAGTCTAAAAAATTAAATTCCTTCATTTGTTTGAAGTTGCATACTCCTCAGGGATGGAGATTACTTTCTTTTTTTGTTTATTGTATATATTATAAATAAAAGACATATTTATTGTAAGATAACATATAGCATGTAGTTGGAGCTTTCTAGTAAAAAGTATTACATACAGTAAAAAATCAATACTTATCCTGCTAATGAAAATACTAATTGTTCTTAAATTACAAAAAAATTAGCTGATGGACACCTGTATATAGTGATGGAATATTGCGACGATGGAGATCTAATGCAGAAGATTAAACACCAAGGAGGAAATTTGTTCCCTGAAGACACGGTAAAAAAAAGACATTGTTTTGAACTAATGGGGCTGGGAATCCTTTTCCATATAAACTGAAGCATGCTGCTTAAACCAAATTAGAGATATGCAAACATCTTGGTGAAAAAAAAGTAACTTACAGATAGAATAGAATCATTATTTTTTTTTTATAGTTGGGAGCAGATCAAGACAAGAATTGGACTGAAAGGAATAAAAATAGAAATTGCTACTTATATCTGAAAATTGTTCATGTAGTGTGAAAACCAGTCAGGTTTGCATGCAATTAAGAGGAATTTTACACAACCTTCAGAAAGAATTTAAAGCATAATAAGAGTACTGCAAATGAAAAGTAAACTTTGGTAAAATAAATAAAGTTAACCAGGAGGATAAATGCCTGCTTTTTATGTAGCAATTAAATGTTTAAACCCATTCAGTATGTGATAATTCCTTTTACCAGAGAACCTGTAAAATTACTTAGGAGAAAGTTCAAAGGGACATGGTAGTGAATAAAAGCTACTTGTTGCTGCAGTTAAGAGCATCACCTTCATTAAAATGAAAGGACCAGAAAACTCAGCTAATTGAATATTTAGATTTTATATGCACCTTTAAGGGGTTTTTTTTTGTACTTAGAAAAGAACACATTTCCTTTTAGAAACAGTATGTTATTTTTGAGTTTTGTTTTGTTTGTTATTTGGTCATTTGGATTTTTTTCCTATTTGCTAATTCACTGTGTAACTTTAGATAACTTGTTTATAAAATGACCATCAGCTAAAGCATCAGGTAGCAATTCCCCAGCTTCGTTATTGCTATGTATTATCAGAGCTTTTTGCACACAGGTAATAAACATTCCTTCTGCCATGTTAAAATATAATCTATCTAGAAGAACTCAGTCTTTCATGCTGGTTGGAGGCTGTTATACTGGAGTTACTTTTAACTCCCAAATGTTCTGAATCCTTTTGTTCTCCTATTTTTTTTAAAAAAATCTATTAGTAAAGTATTCATTATATTGAGCATTGAGCTGTTACTACTCCTGGCTGCTCTTTTTCAGATCCTTCACTGGTTTGTGCAGATGTGCCTGGCTGTGAAGTACATCCATGATAAACGTGTCCTGCACAGGGATATAAAATCCAAGGTGAACAGAGCAAGTTTTGTTGCCATTAATAAACTCTCCTGCATGCAAAAGTTAAACCTCCCTCCTTCATAATTTCCCATGACAACTAGGTTCTGTGGTTTCTATTTAGGCCTAAGAATATCATGTAAATGAAATTGTTGAGTGCATGGGATGAGGTAATACTGGGAGTGTAAATATAATCTAAGAATAGCTATATCCTTCATATCCACACTGCTGATAGCACCAACTGCTTGTGACAAACTGCATATAATTTAAAATAATTACAGAACTATTAAAAAGTGTATGGATTATGTGGTTTGCAAATGTCTTCCCTCACCATTTTTTCTTTTTCTCTCTTCCCTATCAGAAAGAGGGAAATTCAGAAGAAAGTGGGCCCTTGGTTTGAATATAGCATAAAGATTAAGGCAATTCTAAGTTCTTGTTCTTCCTCTGCTAGTGATGCTAGGGCTTTAGGCCCATAAAGCCTTTCTGTTTTGATTTTTTTTGGTAGAAGTATTCAGAGAAGCAAGTAAAAGGAGACACAAAGATAAAATATCAGAAGTGGTCATTGCTGTGTTTTCTGTGTATCCAAACTGCTGAAATGATTCATAGAAGAATATTTAAGTATGTTAATCTTTGCTCTTGAAACACAGAATGTCTTCCTCACTCAAAGTGGAAAAGTCAAATTGGGAGATTTTGGATCTGCACGCCTTCTTGCACAGTATGTGGACATCTCAGCTGATCTCAGTGGTGTCAAGTTTTATTTTACCATTGAAAAACAGTACAGAGTTCAAAAATCATTAGTTTTCACCTGGAATTTCTTCTTTGTGCTTTCATTAGTCCAATGTCATACGCCTGCACCTATGTGGGAACTCCTTATTATGTACCTCCAGAAATATGGGAAAGCCTGCCATACAACAACAAAAGGTACTCGTGTTTTCAGTGGTCACAAATAATGCCTGACTGATGGATGGGTTTTTTTTATTGCTGTTTCAGTCTGGCTTTGTGGCTTATCCATATTTGTCTCAGAGAAGATACTGAGCTGAAGAATATTTACAGCATTAATGAATTTTAAGTGGTTTTTTTTTTTAAAGTTATAGTACATAAATTCCTCTTTATTTAAGTAGCTGAGAGCACAGTATCTTTAGTCCTAGAAGTCTAAAAAACAGTGTGCAGACCTCTGTTTGTTTGGGAGAGTAAATACATACATACTTGTGTGTATGTTTGTAAGTGTGTATATGTGCACAAACAGGTATGTGTTTGCATCTTATTTTTTGAGGGGTGGTTTTCTGGATTATTGTTGATGGATGATTTTTTAACCTCTTCATGCCAGTCTTGATACTGTAAGGATAATGGCACAGAATGGATTACTTAGATTTACAGAGCCCAGTTATTCTGGTCCTTATGCAAGAACTGTGATTGATTTTCCAGGGGAGGTAAGAAACCTTTTACAGTTCAAATTGTTTCCTGCTCTTCTTGCAAGAAAGGCTTCAGTTGCTTCTTGTGCAAATGTCAGTACTCACTTTTGGTGGAAAATGATGGGATTTTTTTCTCAGTAGGAGAATTCTTTTTGGCAGAGCCAGAATTCCAGCTCTCAGAATCAGGATTGTGTAGCTGCTCTTTGATGTTCAGGACCATAGAATACAAAGGCTTTCTTTTTAAGTTCTGAACTTTTTAAGTTCAGAAGGATAAATATTGTTGGAGAAAATTAGTTAAGAGACATCCTAGGAATAAAAAGCCAACTCCAACTGTATGACAGTCATCCTTTTTTTTTTTACAGCAGGGTAGGATGAAATAAGCAAGAACATTTCCACATAATTGTATTGTCTTTTATGGTTACTTACATTTAATTTTAGCTTTTTCAGCTCAGTTAGGTGCACAGATCAAATGTCACGCTTTTAAGCAACATATTAAGTTGTAATTTCTGGCTCAAAATTTTTCATCTCTCTCTATCTCTACAGTGATATATGGTCTCTGGGGTGTATTCTGTATGAGCTGTGCACTCTAAAACACCCGGTAAGTACAGCTTTAGGACTATCAGAAAAGTCTTGGAATTCCCTGAAACCTAATAAGCAGTTAGCTGTACTATAGAGTTGACTGAAGTGCTTGCTGCTGCTTCCAAAAGAGGGGAGTATTGCTCCACCCTTCCCATGCCTGCTCCGCTGTATGCTTCAGTTTCAGCAGTTCTTGGGACCTACTGGGACCTTCTGTACAAGAATCTATTTTCAAATTTGTTAGAAAACAATTGGGTTTTTTTAAAATTGGTTAATTTTCATCAGTATCAGTGAGATGATCTGGGCATATTGAGTCCAGCAGCTGCCAGGCTGGTTCCAGATACCTGCAGTTACAAGAGCATTGCATTTTACAGGATCAAGATAATCCCAGGACATGGTGACAAAGACATGCAAAAATCTCTGCTAATGAAAATATATTCTATACATATAAATACAATGTATATATTATATACAGCAAAATGTAGTAAACAATAAACATTTTTGTAGCTTGCATCAGTGATACATCTTTGCTTATTCTTCAAATTAAACAAGTCACTGTCCAAGCACCATTCTTCTGCTGGAACAGTGGGGACCTTGATGAATGATTCTGTCTTTCTGTCATTTCTGGGACACTGTCTTTTATGGTGTTGTTTCCATGTTTCTTACGTGTTTACATCCTCTGTCTCTCTATACAGGTACAAAGGTAAAATGAGAGCCCTTATCAGGGTATGTTTGTTTTGCAGGAAAATCAGATCCTGAGAGTCATTTTGTCTTAGTTTTTTATAAGCAGCAGTTTCCTTTCATTGAGCTAACACTGTATCTTGAAATCAGAGAACCACAAAATATTCTGAGTTGGAAAGCACCCACAAGGATGATCTTAAGTATATGAATTGATGAATTTGATTTCTATAAAAATAAAATGGGAATAATCATAAATTTATGGGAGTAATTCCTATCTGCTTTTCACTTGTAGAAGTTACCTTTAATTATGTCAGCTACTTTTTACCTTATGCTTAAACTCTGTCTCTAATATTAGTTTGTTTTTAATGCAGTTTCAAGCCAATAGCTGGAAACATCTCATCCTTAAGATATGCAAGGGGTCCTATGATCCACTTCCATCTCACTATTCCTATGAACTTCATTACTTAATAAAACAGATGTTTAAGAGAAATCCCCAGAATCGTCCATCAGCCAATACTATTCTTGCAAGAGGATGCTTAACCAAACTTGTGAAAAATTGTTTGCCTTCTGAGGTATAGTATATTCTTTGTCTCTAGATTTAAGCAATACTATCTACATTTAAATACTAAATCCTTTTAATTTGTAGTTTGTTAGTGTATAATTGTAAAGTGTAGTGTGTAGGTAGTACTCTAAAGGCCATGCAGTTGTGCACTTCCCAGAAAACTCAGGTTTTGAAAAGCATTTCTTTTGAAAATGAAGTTGGATATTGACTTGATGCTGATAAAATTAGATATTGTTAGCTGGAACAGTGATTTAGTATAGTGACAAATAGTTGTTTTTATCAAATAGTATATGCAATAGTTTGAAGAAGTTTAAAATGGTACAGTACTTGCATCTCTTCATACACCTTTCAGATGGCAAATCAGTTTGGGCAAGTATTAGAGGAAACCAAGAAACATGAAGGCAATGCTGCAAGACAAAAGGGTAAGTCAGTAACATTTTTTGTTGATGTAACGAATGACAAAATGAGTAGGAGATATAAGGTCTTAAATACAGCTATAAAACATTAGCATTATATGTCCAAATTTAATTTTAATTATTTCAAAATTTAATACTATTGAACTTAAATGGAAAAATGCTTGTAATGCATGTAAATTATATTCCAACATAAGTAGAGTGCAAAGCTACAATATACTTATTGTAGGTCTTAAGTCTTAACACTGGAAATAAACTTTTCAGTTTTAGAATCAACAAAACTTTTAACAGTGGCATGTATTTTAAATATGACAGTTCCTTCTTTCCCAGTGCAGAAGTAGTGTTCATTAATTAATTTTTATACAGGGAATGTTGGGACTTTTTTCTTCATAAATTTAACTACACCACAATAAGTGCACATTTGGAATGGAATAATAGCAGGACTCTGTTGAGAATGAGCTCTGTTGTCAAAAGTGTGAAGAAGCTGTCACATAATTGTCACTGCTTGGTTCAGTGGCAATGCTGTCATACCTCTGGAATACTACTTTACAAAAATCTTTGCTAAAGGTGTTAACTCTTGGATCTGTTCATTAATGTATCAGGGAATGTCATGGCTGGTGGAAGTTCAAATAAGAGAGAAAATAGAGTAAGTATTCAAGTATAAATATGA
This sequence comes from Parus major, assembly GCF_001522545.3. Lineage (NCBI taxonomy): Eukaryota > Metazoa > Chordata > Aves > Passeriformes > Paridae > Parus > Parus major. The sequence continues at coordinate 62,899,966 of NC_031768.1, read as the reverse complement.
TACTTGTATTTTAATAATTTAGAATGTTCTGTATTATTGATAAGTTTTTACAGAAAATTATTCCTATGCTAAATCATAAATCAGTCTACTAGTGTTCAAATTTCAGTTTTTCTGTGTGTTTCCCAGCACTCTTTGGTTGGAAAAAACTTTTTGATTCTTCCCATGTTTAGTTTAGTTCCAAAGTGGATTTTTTTATAACCCTGTCAAAACAAAGCCCAAACAACCTCTTGTTTTTTCAAATTTTTTTTTTATTTTGACACTGCAAAAGTTTATCCATTTTCTTTGCCTTTGGGACACATTTGGAACTGGCTGCTGTGGAAACAGTCTAGTCTGGACATAATTCTCACCAGGTTTTAGGGCCCACATGAGATTTCAGGAGGGGAGAATTAAAGTAGCCAAGATGTCCCCTATGGGTACATTACCATAGCCTGACTCAGCCATATTCAGTATATTTTTAAGAAATACGTTGCCCAGGGACTTTTTTTTTTTCTTTTTCTTATCATAGACCTTTCAAGCTGAGAAGTTTAGTATTTGGTTGCAGATGCATCTCGTTTCCCCTGGGAATGTAAATAATTTATATTTCTTGCATTCTTAAATGTAAAAACACCTCAAATGAGAAATTATATCAAAAAACTACATATGTGCTTAGCTTCAGAAACTGGGGTTTTCTGTCATGGGTACACAGTGTGAAAAGCAGTGCCATAATAGGTAGGGTGCAGTTGCAATTGGCTTCATGATATTTAGTTTAGTTTTCAAATCTTGCAGTCTTTAGGCCAGGTATTTTATAGCAAAACTGAAAAAATTAATCCATGTTAATATGACTGCTTTGTTTTCCTTGACAGCAAGGATAAAAATTTAAACAGTCTTTACTCTTTTAAAGCAAAAGGAAGATGAAAGTAGCAAGGATAGCCCCTTAGAAAGGAAAAATGCTGAGGGTTTGAGTGAAGGCACAAGGGAACAAAGGAAATCTTATCAAGAAGGTAAGTTTTACAGCTTTAAGGCTGATGCACTTCTTTCTGTGTACTGGTATCTGCAGGTCAGTGGTACAGCTATTTAGGTGGCTCAAACTAGCTCAGGTAACTCCAGACAAGAAAACCATGCTGCCATCGGTTGCTTCTTCAAGTACGTTGATTCATCCTGCTCATCTGAAATTTAAAAAAAAATAATAAAATTGAAATATCCTCTTGTCAAAGTAATAAAAAATGACAGTTGGAAAACATTTGGAATAGATTAAATGTATGGGGAACACTTTCCAGTTCAGATTTGCATCCACAGAATCAAACATCACTGCTAGTTAAGTGGTTCTTAATACTACTTTGCCTGGGCAGTCTGGACATAGAATCAAGTTAGATGCTGGTTACCATGGGGTTTTTTTTGTTACAATTACAATATCAGCTTCTGCTGTCCTTCCAGGAAGTACTGATCTGTCACATGCCCACAGGAGGCAATGGGAAAAGAGGATATCCAATACTGTGCTGGATGTCCTGGAAAATGCGTCCTTGCTTTCTTCCAGTTTTACACCTGAAGAGACTGAAAGTAAGACCTAACTAAAAGTGCTTTTAATTCAAGTAATGTCAGTGATTCTTCACAGATTTTAAAAGCCAAAACTTTACATGGCTGTCTTAGTTTAGGGCAAATTTGGGAGAAAAATTCTAAATGGGGAAAAAATTCTAAATGGGGAAAAAAAAATTCTAAATTTTTTTCCCATAGAAAAAAAAATTCAAATGACTTCTCCTCCCAACTGGTCCAGGAAAAAATAATCTCCTTGGAGAGAAGTGGAAAAAACCCTGTTTTATTTAACAGAAATTGAATAATATTAAACAATAAAACCTCTCACTGTTCGATGAGTTGGCCAATCTAGGAAGAAAAGTCCTTTTCATGTGGTGTAGCTCGGCTCACTCAGGTTCTTATCAGTCCCTCCAGCCAGTGCTGAGGCCCAGGCCCCAGTGGGCCACAGGTGTGAGCTCCCGGGGTTTGGCTGGGTGTTTTTTAGTCCAGAGCAGGTTTGAATAGATCCAGGAAAAAAAAAAAGAAAAAAAGGTCCAGGGAACTCCTCTGCCTCAGCTAGCTAAAACTAACTGAAAGCCAGAGAGAAGCTCTGTCCCGCTGTCTGTCCATGCTGCAGACACCACAGTCCAGGAGCGGGATGTGGGGGAATGATATTTTCTTTCAACACAAACTGTGTGCTTCTTCTTCCCCCCCCCTTCGCTCTCAGAGCCAGTCTTAAAGGTGCAGAACTTAATATATAACATAAACTAAAGGATTAAAGATACCAGTATCATAGTCACCCTAGGACAATGGCATGTTTAAAATTAGGTTAAAATAATTTAAGAATATTTCATTAATGAACACTGGAAAAGTTCACTGTGCTGAAGAGAATTTGTGTTTTTATGTGACAGGAGGATTACAAAGAGTGATGAAACTGACAGATAACATTAGCAACACTGAAATTATAATCATCACTAAGAAATTATCTTACAATCCTCCTTTTAATGCACCATTTGTGGAGGTAGCAGTGAGAAATTCATTTGGTGCAGAATGCAACCACCTTTTCTTTCAAGTACAGCATAATATTGGGAGCATAAAACATCTACACCTCCACTTTTGTTGTGATTTAACATACAGGTTTAGGCCAGTGACAAGAACTATCAATGATGTATCTCAGTATGAGCAGAGACTTATTTTGCTTTTGATTGAAAGCTTTTGATTAAAACACTTATCATGAGGTTTCTTCTGAGAAAGATTTCAATTTTAAAATGCCCTACATTGATGCAATTGTTAAAATTATTTAATGTGATTCTGGATATGTGTTCTAGGTAAATGTGAATAAATGCTGTGGAAATAATCAAGATATGAATAGTCAGAAAATTCCTAGGGTGTGGTAGGAATGTTATATGATAGTTATGCACAGGGCAAGGGAAGTGGATGGAGGAATACATGTATTTAAGTGTTCTGCTTAAATAGAGAAAAAAGCCTCAGGCTTCCTGAAACTTGCAGAGGAACCACATGAGTTTGCAGAGCCTTGGTGCGACAAATGGAGTTTATCTAGACTCTTTTCTTCCTGTTTCTTCCTGTTTCTCATTTTTCTCTTGAATGTGATCTTGAATGTCATCCATACTGATAATGCAATTTTATAATGAATGATTTTATACCCAGGTGGTGGTGTTATAAACTACAGTGAAAATAAACCACGGAAGCAGTGGAGCAAGGAACCCCCTCAGACCCTGATGGACATGCTCAGCAATGCAGATGTCAGCTTAGCATTTAAAACATACACAATTTATAAACCAGGTAAATCCCCATTTTATGGGTAAAAACGTTCATTAATAAAGGCAATTTATTTATTTAATTTTTTTTTCATACATGGCTTCTATGTATACAGATCGTTCACTTGAGTTCATATCACAACAGGCAACCTTTTGGGGTTTTTTAAGTTTACCAAATTAAATGTGGACTTAGAAAAGCCAAGTTCAGAATTAATGAGTGATTGTACATCTGCACTACAGTTCTTCATGATGGGCTTTCACTTCCAGCTCATCAGCTGAATGAGACTGTGACAAAACACAGATGCCTGCTATGTCCTCCCACCCTCTGAGCTGTGCAGTGTGTGTTAGGGAGATGCAGGAAATGCACAGTAGCCCCATCAGGTAAATCCCCCCTCACTAAGGCAGTGGTGCCCTGGTTCAAGGGCACAATGATTGGATCCACAGCTGAAGGCAGCTGCAGTCTGTAGATGTTTGCAGCCACAGTCACAAATACTTGCTCTACACTTCAGTTGCCTTATCAGTTTATTTTCCCACCTAAAATAGGAAACTTATCCTGGAATCTGCTGCAAACTGGGGATGAATTCGAAAGACTATTTTCTGTTTATATTCTCAATAGTTTAACTTAAAAAAATTATTTTAATGACATTTTAATTTTTATCTTTTAAAAGCTTCTGAAAACATATTAAGAGGTCCACTTTCTGCTGAAAATGAAGCATCTGACGAAGTAGATGGTGAACATGAAGCTGTTGTCATAGATTCTGAGAGATTTGAACCTAGATCTGATGAAGATGACACGTATGTCCAAATAATGTCCTTGCATTTATGTTTTCTTTGGTTCCTCAAAGAGATTTTTCCATAACAACATTCCCCTGAAAAAAATAGTATTTTTCTCAGCATCTAAATCCATCCCTCTCTTGCATAATGAAATGGAAATTTAGTAGCATTTGATATCTTACGATGTATGAACAAAAATGCTGTGATTTTTGGATGTGTGTATGTTTTGGGGGTGGTTCTCAGATTCCCAGAATCTCAGTTTGTGTCACTGTTTATTTTTGTGGTGCCTGGAGATGACTACATAGGCCTGTATTGCTGCAGTTCAGCTGCAGACTGTCGATTATCAACATATTTGCAGTCTCTTAATTAATTTACCTTTGCTTTTGTTGAAACTTACTTTTGTAAATTCCATAGAGAACATTTATTGGTTCTTTTATCGAAGTGGTACTGGAAGTAGGTTTCTTGTGCTGATAGTTTTAACATAATTTATCCTAATTACAGGGTAATTTCTTTTGGGGGAAAAAAAGCAATTAAAGATTTATGAAGTTGTATTTTGCTTTCCAAAATAACATTTTTTGAAATCTGTTTTTAGGGACTTTGAAGAAGATGACCCAGACTGGGTGTCAGAACTGAAAATGGTATTGAAACAGAGTGACTGAAAACTTGAATTTACCTGCAGTGAGTGAAGTTAGGTGTGCTGGTATCCAAGTTCTTGTTAATAATTGGTTATTCATTGAATAATTTCAGTCAAAAAAAATTGTGTGGGCATGTTTACTATATCACGAAACGGAGGATGGAAAATGCACAATAAACTTTTTTAGAAAGAACACTTGCAGATAGCTAAGCAAGTTCATGTACTAAATATATTTGGAGTTGGTAATAGCTTTGCAGAAATGCTCAGTGAAATTATAGCATTGTTCAAATTGTCCTCCTGTCATGTTTCAAGGAGATGATGTAGCACTCTGAGAAGGAGTAGAGGTGTTTTTCCTGAGTACATAACGGAATGCAGCATTGTGGTGGGTTGATGCTGGATACCAGGTGCCACCAAGGCCTCTCTGTCACTCCCCTCCTCAGCTGGGCACGGGACAGAAAATTGAAGTCTCATGGGCCAAGAGAAGCACAGGGACAGATCACTCCCCAGTTACAGGTAAAACAGACTTGACTTGAGGAAATTGATTTACTACCAACCAAATCAGAGCAGAGTAATGAAACATAAACCCAAATCTTAGAACACTTTTCTCCCACCCTCCTTTCTTCCTGGACTCAATTTCACTTCACTGGTCAAGGCCGAGCCTGTCAGTGATGGTGGTGGGGCCTTTGGGATGACAGATCAGAGAAGGGGAGAGAGGGGGGCATGGATGGGGACACAGTTGGGTGGGTCTGTCTTGGAGCTGGCTGGCATTGGCTCTGTCAAACATGTGAGAAGCTTCTGGCAGATGCCACCCGTGTAGCTTCTCTCTGCTACCGAAACCCTGCCACACAAACCCAGTACACACATAGGTATAACTGATGTTTGAAGGGTATATTATGGGAAACATTAGACTATGATAAATAGTTGAGGCTTTAGTTTGTGCAATTATTAATCCCCTGAAAACTCTTTGAGACTGAACTTCTGCCTTGATTCAATGAAAAATTTTTATATGCCCCTGCATGTGTGAAAGGAAGCAAATGTATCAATGAATAAGGACAAATTTTCCAACTTTGATCGGAGACACAATTTTGCTGTGGAGACCGCTATGGGCAATGTCAAGTTTGGGCTCTGTTCTGGTTACTGGGTAATAAATAAGACACTTTACAAGAAAAATGTGGCAAGGGAGAGCACAAATGCTCTTGGCAGAGTTCTACTGGGGAAGCTGTCCCAGACTATGTCCCTGTAATGAATAATATTAGGAATAATACACAAGGAAAGCTTTAGGAACTCTGTAGATCTGGTGCAGAGCCAGTTCATAGCTCCCCTATACCCACCTGCACGTAGGCTGGTACGTGAGTTTCCACCCAGGATTCAAGACCTTGAGGCAGCCGAGATTTCCCTTCGGGCCGCTGACCACGCAAGCCACGAGTCAGTGTCCGCGGCCGGGAGGAGGGGGAGGTTTGTGGCGGGGAAGTGAGGCTGCTGCCGCTCCCGAAGGGCTCTGCCAACGCCACTCCCCCGGCGGGGCTCGGAGCGGGGCCGGCTCCTCCCCGCGGCCGGCCGGGCTCCGGAGGCGGCTGAGCTCACACAGGTACCGCGTCCCCCCGGTGCCCCCGGCCGCTGCGGGGGCTGGGGCCGGCCGAACCGAGCCGGGCCGGGCCGGGCCGGGCCGGGCCGAGCAGGTCGGCAGGGCAGGGAGGCCCCGGCGAGGGCTGCCCGGCGGCGCGTCCCGTCGCCATGGGGACGCAGGGCGGCCGGAGCGCGGCGGCATCCCCGCGGGGCCCTTCCCACACTGCCGCGGCGTGGCCTGCCCGGCCCGGCCCGGCCCGGCCCGGCAGCCCTCGGGCCCCCGGGACTCGGGGCAGGCGCTGCTGGGCGGGCGGTGCCGGCCCTGGCGCCCTCCCCAGCGCCCCGTGGCCGGCGGGGACCGGGCTGTCGGCCAGGGATGCGGGACCGAGCCCGGGCGGAGCGCACCCTGTGCACATCTGTCCCCCAGGGTGCCGCTTGTCACCTGTGGCTGCCAACAGCAGCTGGCTGTGAGCCAGACACCGAAATCCCGAACGTCCCAAGGTCGCCCTGCTGGCACTGCCGGTACCTCGGAGGCTGCCAACGAGGGAGCCTGTCGCAGGGCTTGCCTGGCAGGGAGCATCTGGTATCGGAGCTAATCTCCCTTGCTAAAACTCAGGACTACTAATAAGAGCAGTTTTGTAGTGTTTGCTCCTATTTAGGTGTGCAGCTTTTCTATGGAAGCCCTGCGAGTACCCAGTGACTTCAGTGCTCCTCACAGGGGTTTCCAGACTACTGCTACTTCACTTGGCCGTGGTCTCCTGCGGCTTTTCATTTTGCTGACAACGTTAGATCGCCTTAATATAAGCTAAATCAACATGGAATAGGTGGTTGTTGTTTTTTTTTCCCCATTAAAAGATGAATTCTGCAGTTTTGTTCCATTCACAAAATGATGTCACGTTTTACAAAATCGTATCATAATTCTACACAGTACTCTGTACTTGCTTCCCATGCATTAAACTTTACGGTGCACTGTGCTTTTCCTTATGTGACACTCATAAACTTAGTGCTTATTAAAAGTTAAGATCTGCAATAATTTGCATACTTCCAGGACATGATATTTTTAGGAAAAAATCAACAGCAGTAATGTTATAAAAAGTAATAAAAATTACATTCTTAAAAGGTAGTGTCTATTTCAGTAGCATCAACTCAGATGTTAAAGCACTGACTATGTGCAGTACTAATTTGGGGAATTTTTATTTTAGCCACTGCTCTAAAACGAATACATCATGGATAAATATGAAATCATTAAACAAATTGGAGAAGGATCTTTTGGCAAAATATTCTTGGCAAAAGGAAAAACGGATAAGGAGCCATGTGTTATCAAAGAGATCAGTTTAACTAAGGTAAAACAACAAAATCTGAATTATATTTACCAGATTGTGCTACTTGCATTTTGCTAGGTATGAACTTAGGTTATATTTTATCTCCTTTGTAGTTCCATCTCAACTATATAGAGCTAAGCTTTCCAAAGAATGTATTCTTTGCTAACTTATTATTCTTAAAGCACAGGTAAAATACATATTTTGATATTAAGTCTTTGCTTTTTAGTGCGTTTTTGTTGTTTTCAAAGCTTCTTTCTTCCTACAGTGTGTGGCACTGCCTAATTCAAATTCTGAAATAGTTGATTCAACTACAATGAAAATATTGCCACTAAAATAAAAAAATCACAGTTCTGTGGTGAATTTCTCTAAGCTTTTTAATTTCCTTGTTTCTCACATCTGTATTTTCAGACATGGGTAATTCACAATGGAGTCTTTCCAATTCTCATTTATGTTTATGGCAGTTTGATTCGTCTCATTCGTCTGATTTTAGGTTTCTGTTCTGTTGCTGTCAGCATTTGAGCTGCTTGGCCAGACACCCTTTCAAGGAGAAGAAGAGAATTAAGTCTTTTTAGGAAGCTGTTGGTCACATTTGTTTAAGATTTCTGATTTAGAATGGGCTCAGTTGGACCATGAAACTTCTGTCTTCCCACTGACTTCAGAGGCAGCTTGAGGCCACTTGCTCGGGTGTTGGGGGAATATCACGGCTGTATCTGGTTCCATAAAAGCAATTAAAATCTCTGTGATTTCAATACAGGGGTTTGAACAGTCAGTTTCAATGAGTTTTTGACAGATCTGTTGCTATTCTGGGCCACCCCAGTGAATTTCTAATAGATTAGAGAATTACAGTAGAAGAATGAATCCTAGAAAGAGCTGTATGTCTTCCAGATTCAAACCTGGAAAGGCTGACACATGAGTAATGACAAGTAAATGAAAAGATGGATAGTTTCTCTCTCTGCTCATGACCAATAAACTCCATGCATTTCTAATCATAGATTTTGATGTACAACTAGAAGAATGGCTGCTAATGAAATATTGCTGTGAATCCCACTTGTTCAAAAATCAGAAGCTGGAGACAGAAAATTGCTACTTTGAAGTCAAAAGATTTTTATTTTTTTAATATGGTAGAGTGTGGTTTTTTCAGTAACTGATTTTTGAATCTATAAGGATTACATTTCAAAACTATTTCTTAAGAATGAGGGTAAGAAACTTGATAAATACAAGAGAACATTTTGAAGGATAGATACTCAGAGAAATGAATTTTAAAGTTTTATTGATGGAAGTGGGATCATAACAAACTAAATGGAAGTTTTTCATTAATGTAACAGGGCAAAGAATTTGCTTGAAATGTTACAGGAACAAGTAACACCAGTAAAATGAAGGATTTTTTTTTTCTTTTCACTTTGATCTTTTGACATCACCCCTATTAGCATTACAGTCATCTACATCCGTTCTCTTCAAATTCTGAAGGCAATTCTTTAACTTTAGAATTTCAATTCTTTAACTTAAGTTTAAATGTATACATTTGCCTGTTTGTAAAATGTCAAAATTGGGTTTGACTTCAGTATTGTTCTAATACACTTTCAAACATACACTGCAAATCTCTTTCCTATAATAAAAATTATATTTACTATTAATAATAAGTAATTATTAAGACTATTTATAAGAATAAATAATTAAAAATATAATTATTATTTCTAATTATATATATTTATAGTAATAATCATTATATGATAAATACAATGAATTTATATTTATCTTTATGTTATATATATATATCATACTTTATAATATTTCTACATCTTCTTGGTACACTGTATTTTTGTATTACTGGGAATAGTTTGGTAATGATGTAACTATTTTTGAAAAGAGTTAAATATATCATTGCTAGCATTTTGTTCCTTAATTCTTTGTAGATGCCTGTGAAAGAAAAAGAAGCCTCTGAGAAAGAAGTCATTCTACTGGCCAAGATGAAGCATGCAAATATTGTAACCTTCTATGCTTCTGTGCAAGGTTTACTTTTAACATTTCTGTTTTAATTGTGGTGAAAGGAGTGGAAGGCAGAAAACCTACCTTGTTAGTGTTGACCACCCTTAGCCCTGTCCCTAAAGCCTTAAACGTGGGAAAAGGTCTCAACTCCTAGAAATGGATGCGAGCCATCAAATTCAGGCATCACTTGCATTTTTCACATGTGTGAGTGGGTACTTGGCATGAATCCTAGATCCTGAGATGTCTGTACTGTACAAGTTGAATTTTAGTCATGATTTTTTATGGGAGTCCAGAGTTTAGTGGGAATTTTCTAGTTGTTTCAATAGAGGAGAGCTGTTGAGTATAGCAAGGAATAGGCCAATCAAAAAAGACAGAAGACTGATGAAACAGGCAAGAAATAGAATGATCATTTCATCTGATCTAACCTCGGGTTCCTCATATTTTGTTTATCCACATCATATACATATGACATTATATGGTTATGACATCATATATGTATGCACACATATATTCATACTTATGTGTGCTTATACATACACACAAACAAAACAGGCAAGCACAAAAAGAGGCCATTTAACAGAAATTAAGTACATTAGTACACCTGAAAATGTCTTTCAGCATCTGGAACGTAAAAACAGTATTGGCATTTCATACCTTCATACAGTACTGTCTTTCCAGTGATCCAATATGAATCTCATAATACTGTGCTAGACTTTTGTCTTCAGATGAATTTTGAATTATCACTCAAGGATAAAGAATTCTTCAGGACTGAAAGAGATAGAAGGAATTCTGTTCACCATGAAAGCTATTTCCCTGTATTTATTTTTCCTCTGACATCTGCCATAAGCAGTGCCTTATGAAATAAAAGTTATAGTTGTGGCTTCTGTTCAAATTGTTCTCTGTGACCAAGACTGTAACTGTTCTAGGGGACATGTAAGTCAGATAGTCTTCTAACCCCAGAGAGGTAACAACAGGTTGAATTTTTCTATTAAGCAGGCCGTGCTGTTTATTGTTGCTTTTTGGAATATTGTCTACTTTTAACCCTTTCCCTAAGCCTTACTGCTTACTTAGTTACTGAGCAAAAAACCTGAACTTTGAAGCATTTCACTAAGTTTCCTGTAAGAACATCTCTCAGTGGGGTCTCTTGAGGATGTCCTCATGTATTTAATATTTTGCTGAATCTCCATTTAAATATATTTTTACTTCTTATTTTTGCATCAGGTTTCATTGGAATTATCGATTTTTTCACAGTCTTTGAAATTAAGGAGTAGGTAGAGGTAAACTGCTACTTTTCGAAAGAAGGGCCGTAAAAATAAAAATAAAAATAAATTGTTGCTGTGCTGATGAATAATACAGGAATAAAGGCAAAATTATGCTTTTCCTTTCAGAAAAGAACAAGCTATATATTGTGATGGAATACTGTGATGGTGGAGATTTAATGAAGAGGATAAATATGCAGCATGGAGTGCTGTTTGATGAGGACCAGGTGAAAGACAATTTCTTTAGAGGGAAGAACACATTATGTGAAACATGTGGTTTGAATTATTCAGTAATAACTGAACTTTTAAAGAAAACTTTGGTAATTTTAGTTGCAGTGTAGGAAGGTTTTTTAGCACTCTTTAAGATCTGAAATTAAATCATTAGTATGATGATGACTTTTTTAATGCCCCCTTCCTCCTATTGCTGTTTGCATTGTAGATGTACTTTTTCTTTACATTAGCAATATACCCATTAAACCATGAAGACCTTCTTTTAAGTAGTGCTTTCCAGTTATGGGGAGGATGTATTATATACAAATTCTTAGTTTGTTGGTGCTATTTGCATCATGGCATATCCTTCTTTGTACTGAAGTCTGTGGTAAACCTCTCATTTATTTCATTTTGGTCAAAACTTCTCTGATGCCGTTTAAATTATTAAATCAGCACAGAGAAACAAGCCCAGATATCTGACTGCTTTTCATGTATATTTTATTTTGTAAATAGGTGAGAATAGTAAGTGTTGCAATGCACAGAAGCAGAATTTCCCACTGTTCCTTACTTACTCCTTTATTTTTTGCTAACTCTTAGCTTTCTGTAGGAAATTTTCTTCATGTAGGAATTAGTGGACTGAACTGTGGAGTTATCTAGTCATAAATAAAATCTACTTTAACAAATACAATGACATTTTGCTTAGAAACCAAGTAGATAGTATCCAACCTCCTAGTGGAAATATACTCTAGGGCATAAAATTGAAGCAAAAAAAAGTATTGTTACTTTCCTTTTTGCTTTGGTAGTAAAAGAGGAACTCCGTGGTGGAGAAGTCAGTTGAAAGTGAATTACTTGTTCAGTAATAATGAATTTTAAGATCCTATTGGGAGTCATGCTAGAGGCAGAGAGAGCATGAAAGAAAATAAAGAGAGGACAAACCCACAGATCATGAAAGAACAAAGGAGAGAACCAACACACAAACCCCTTGACAATGACACATAATAATACATATCCAAAGCAAGGCAAAAGAAATTATAGAAACTAAAGATACATTTGCTGATCAAAGAAATTAAAGCAAATCTTCCCAATTTAACATAACAGTGTTAAAATATCTTTATATTTTCAAATGTACTTCTGGGAAAGTCTCATTTGTGGCATCAGCCCTAATCAGGAAGTCATCTATTTAATGTCAAGCATTGCTAAATAGAAGGTAATTACTTGAATCAAAGTCTTTCGTGTGCATGAATTTTCCTAAACAGAGAAGCATATCAGCAGGTTGTAGTTTTGTTTCTGAATTTGGTCCAAAGGCCCTTATTTAAGAAGACATGTGTACATTGGAAGTTAAATATATGTTTAAAAGCTGTACTGGGCCAAGGATAAAGGATGAACACAGGTGCCTACTTTTTATGCAAGTTTCTTCATAGCTCACTTCTTTCACCAGAATTCAGTCCTTCATTTATTTATGTTTTTTTTTTTTTTTGGCTCCTGGATCACATTCAGTAGGACTACAAATATTTTTCTACAGCTGGGTGGTATGACTTCCATCACTGAGGATTAAGATGCCACTTCCCAATGCTGTCTTAGTTATTTGCACTCCCTCACTTCTTAAAAAAGGTCTATTTCTCTCTTCTTTCCTTTGGCATGATTCTTCAGTCCTTGTTAAAGTGCATGTCCTGGCACAGTCAGCGAAAATTTGAGGGGGATAAGTGGAGTAGATATCTATTTCCATTTAGTTTAGTGATAAATGGGAAGGAAAAGTCTATGGCATTAACTTTAAAAATACCTTTTTTACTGTTTTACATTGTATACATTCTATATACTTTAGATTTTGTCTTTATTTTATGTATTTCAGTAAGATGCCCCATTAGAGTCACACAAATTCATAGGTATCTGTTCTCTGTTACTTTCATTGCAGATTCTCAGTTGGTTTGTGCAGATCTCCTTGGGCTTGAAGCATATTCACGACAAGAAGATTTTACACAGAGATGTAAAAACACAGGTAGTAAAACTGGTACTGGAGAGGGTGTTATTTTATCCTGTGAAACATATGCTTAAGAAGTTCTTTAAAAAAAGTGCCATCTTTCATTATCACATACTATTTTTGGGTTTATTTGCAGAACGTTTTTCTTAGCAATAATGGAAAGGTAGCAAAGCTTGGGGACTTTGGCATAGCAAGACAGTTGAACAGGTAAGCAAGGTTTTTAATCAGTCTGTGACCTTCACTGAGCAGGAATGTTTGTGAATGTCCAGAATACAGCCTGAGCATGCAAATTATCTGTGGATTGTGCTTGCTCAGGAGGTCTGTGATATAAAGGGTCTGATGCTACATTTTCTTCTGTTATCCTACAACATGCCATCCTGCATGGAAGCACAGATGTATCTACCTAGTAAGTAGATTTCTGCTAGGTATAGGGGATAGGGTGGAGAAGCTACAGCCTTTGCGTATTCTCTGTGGAACTGACATAAAGAGATCCTGGAGGCACAGTTGCTGCCCATGCAGCTCTTGGTAATAACTTCTGTTACCTCATAAATAGAAAAGTGAAGAGCATTTAAAACTAAAGAGAGAGTAATGGAAGAGAGTTTGTACAGATGTTGTGTGTCCTACAAGAGTGAGCCTATGTTAATTTTTAAAAAAGACCCAGAACAACTACCTCAGCCTGAGAAAGTGGCATGGCTCTCTTGCATCTGTGTTGTTCTCCCATAAAGAGAGGCCTTATCTTTAATGACTTTGGGGACAAAGTTGGCCTATCCTGGGTAGCGGCCATCTGTGACCAAAACATGCCAAGGGGCATGATAACAACAGTAAAATGCTTAGATTTGATCTCTTTCAGTGCTTTTTTATTATCTTTGACAGAACTCAACTCTAAGCATGTAAACCACTGATACCCAAAGTGCCTTCCTTTGGAAGTGTTCTGGGCATAGTTGCTGTAAGGATTGCTTTTAGACTGCAGAACAGTACCTAGCAGATAGGAAGTAAACCTCAGAATTCAAATGTCCAGCACAGACATTTAAAAAAGTATATAATAGTCTTATATGACAATATAATTGGAGCTTGACAGTACTTTTCCTCCTGTAACGAGTGAATTAAGTTTCTGCGGTGAGTTGTCACTGTCTGGATGCCAGGTGTCCACAAAAGCTGTCACTCCCCTCCTCAGCTATAAAGAAGAGAGAAAATACAGTGAAAAGTTCATGGGCCAAGACAAGGGCAGGGAATTCCTGTGCTTTCTGTTGAAGTCCAAACACTTTCCACTATTAAAATAGTGCATTTTATACAGAACTGGGAAATGCTGTAGTTTTTCGTGGGGTTCTATTATTCAACTGTTTGGAGAGCTGAAGTAGTGTCCCCTGTAGGCTTTTAACCTGGGGCAGTTCAGCTGTTTGTTGATTGTAAACTTTTTCAGTGTGTAAGCCTTTTTGTTCATTGTGTTTTGTTAGTACTACAGAGTTTGCCCATACCTGTGTAGGAACCCCCTATTACCTTTCCCCTGAGATATGTGAAAATCGACCATACAACAACAAAACGTAAGTCTCCGTCTTTCCTTCCTATGTGTGTGAGGATATGCAGGGGTGAAAGAACTCATTTTAGTAATGTGGTGTAAATCAGTGTTTGTGCAGGGCATGGGAATTTCTCATGGTCACCCTTTGTGAAGTTTTGTACTATTGTGTACAATAATTCGGTGCATCATTTTACACAACAACTACCTTAGACAACAATGTCAGTAGTATTTTAACTTACAATGTCCAAAATATAGCAATCATGACTTTGCTGTGATTGATCTACAGCCTCAATATAATTATATGTTTTGGCTTTATAAAAGTGCTTATATTTTAAACTCTCTTTCTAATAATTCTTGTTGGTAGTGGTGGGAAATGTAAACCAGTATTTTTCCCTTTGCTTAATCTGCTTCTTCATCATTTACTAAATTTCTCTTATTTCCAAGATGTAATAACCAATGCATCCTTGTAGTTCCAAGTTTGTGAATTTTTGATACACTCATTTATCATTTATAAAAACACACTAAAATGAAAGCTGCTAGTTTGGCTGCTTTGGAAATTTCCAGTAGCCACTTGCAGGAAAGACAAATAGGTCTGGGTTTACCACAAAATACAAGATGAGAAACACTGCAAAGTCAGGAGGTGAGTGGGTCTAGAGCCCCTTCTCCATGTGGGGAATATGATCAACACCAAATGTTCTGGAGCTCAGAGTAGCATCTCAGCTCTGAGGTGGTGTTCAGACAAGTTTACTCCGCTATTGTCTCTTCAGCTATTGAATCAGCTTTGTCCTTCATCCTGCTAGAAATATGAAGCAGACTTCCTGTATCATGTGCATTTTTCAATTATAATGATAAAACCTAATTAGATACCATAGAAACATTGGTGCCACAACTAAAAATAATTTTCTAGTTGTTCCTTTTAGTGTGTCTTAAGAAAAAATAAAATTTGCACCACTCTGTGACAGAATAATGGTAATAAATTTGGGAGCTGAGAAGAGGTACTGATTACATGGATGAAAATATTATAGACTTTTCACTGAAAATTTAATTACTTCTTATTCACAGAGATATTTGGTCTCTTGGCTGTGTGCTTTATGAGCTGTGTGCACTAAAGCATCCTGTAAGTACTTACAATCAGCTCATTATTATATAATTAGAAAATATAGTGGTTATCTTGCAAAGCCTGTAGTAGTGATAGTATTCACATTCAGCTACAAGAGTTATTTCCATCTTAATTATTGGTATTAAAGAATGACTGCTAGTGTTTAACTTTTCATATTTTATCTGTTTTGTGCATAAGAAAATAAAAAATATTATGTTGTATTCCTATAACTTACATATGTGCATGTGTATGTATGTACTTTGAACATATATTTGTTCTTTAAAAAATTACTAAACTTTTTCAAAGCAGATGAACAATAGAAAGAAAGACAGTCTTCAAGGTTAGGCTTAGGTATATAGTTTTACTCATTTCTGTTTGAAAATACCAGTCTATAGTTATTAAATAAGAACCTAGACCCCACATTTTCCCAGAAGGTGGTTTGAGTCCCTGGAAGAATTTTCCTGAGATATATTTTGTTTGAAAGCACATTTATATCAGAAAATAACTGAGATAGCATCTTCAGGAAGTTGTGTTGTCCTCAGCCTGGTGTGAGCCTCAGGTAATCCTCAGCCTGTGACTATTACATGGCGGAGGGAACACAGTAGAAACTAATCTTGACAACAGGAAAAAGATCAGATTCCTGGGACCAGCAGATGCTGACTTCTTGCTGAGCTCAGATGTGGGAGCAGGTACAGCAGCACTAAGAGAGCAATTGTGCTGAGCTAGGAGCAAGGGGGATACTGCTGAGAAAAACTGCTGATTTCACAAAGTGGCAAAACATGAAATACTACTCTGTATGAATATTAGGTGTTTTAGTCTGTATTGCTGCCCACTGTTTCAGTGTTAGGGCAGTGACTCAGTGCAGATGTAGACAGGAAATGTAAGTGAAGCTAAGGTAAATTCAATTCTACCACCTTCAAAATAGCCACATAAATAAAAGAGTGGTTTTAGAAAGAACTTGGTGGGGGGCGGGGTTTGCCTGAGGCCCTATAAATTATATTGATGCTGGCCTCTTAAGAAATCTAGTGAACAGAGAGGACTGAATTATCTGATGGGTATCACTTGTTAAAAAATTAGGATTTTATCTTTGTTCTGGGGGGAGCACAGAATGCAGAGTCTGTTGGTTGAAGTGAGGTTTTGAAGCTGAACCCTATGAAGACAATATGTATGCAGATCTCTGTTGAGCACCTTTTGGTAAAACACATCAGGTTTCATTCTGGAAAGATGGGCTTCTGTGTTACTGTCTGACAGCAGAGGGTGAATAAAACACCTCCTGGTACAGAAGTCATTAGACCTTTTAGTTGTGCAGCTGAAACCAAGAGAACATAACCAGAAAACACAATCAGAGAGTGGTTATATTCATTTTCCATGGCAAACCGTGGTTAGCAAGGAAGGATTTGTGGAGGGATCCCACAGCACAGGGATTATCCCCGCTACTCCAGTCTGTGAGACCCCACCTAGAGTGCGGCATCCAGCTCTGCAGCCCCCAACAAAGGAAGGACATGGATTTATTGGAATAAGCCCAGAGGAGGGCCACAAAAATAATCACAGGGCTGAAGCACCTCTCCTACACAGATAGGCTGAGAGAACTGGGGTTGTTCAGCCTGGAGAAGAGAAGGCTCCAGGGAGACTTAGAGCAGTTTTCTTGTGCTTAAAGGGGGCCTGAAAGAGATGAAGAAGGACTTTTGACAAGGGTATGTAGTGAAAGGACAAGGGAGAATGACTTTAAACAGAAAGATGGTGAACACAGGAAGATGGTGAAAATTAGGAAGAAATTGTTTACCGTGAGGGTGATTCTTTACTGTGATGCTGACTGGCACAGGTTGCCCAGAGAAGCTGTGGATGCCCCATCCCTGACGTGTTCAAAGCCAGGCTGGATGGGGCTCTGATCAACCTCGTCTAGTGGAAGGCATTCCTGCCCATGACAGGGAGGTTGGAATGAGATTTTCTTTGAGGTCCTTTCCTACCAAACCATTCTATGACTGTGCCAACAAGTACCTATTTTCAAATTGGGGTGTCCAGTCCATCATTCTGAACCATCAATATTTACTGTCCTCTTTTTATTGTTTTCCCTAATTAAGTTTCAAGGCAACAGTTTGCATGAACTGGTGCTGAAGATTTGCAGAGGACGTTTTCAACCAGTGTCTCCTAACTATTCCTATGATCTGAGGATATTAATTTCCCAGTTGTTTAAAATATCTCCAAGAGACCGACCATCCATCAATTCTGTTCTAAGGAAGCCCTTCTTGCAGAAACTTGTTCTCAGGTATCTGCCCCCTGAGGTGAGTGAGACTGCTGCCTGCTGAGAGAAAACAATCAAGGAAGTAGTAGGAACAGTTCTATCAGATACTGTTTTTTTCTGAAAGGTAGCACAGAAAGAACTCATTCACACTGTGATACCTAGAAGAAGGCCTTCAGCATCTCACTCTGGAGCCAAGCAGATACAAGGTAATGATAATAATATTATGTATCATTAGTTCTACAGTAACATTTGTTAGTTATGATACAACTGTTGGCTGTAGCTTTCTCCAGAAGTCTTTACTGCACATTTGGATGAAGAGTTTCACCCAAAGCTAAAAGTAAATATTAGAGAGAACTGTAACAGCAGAACTATTCACTCAGGCAGTGTGCTGCTGTCCTGTTCAGGGAAAGGCAGGTTTAAAACTAGCTCATAAGCTGTGGTCATCTAGAAGAGCTGCTGTAAGAAAGTGCTGAAACATTAGTCTTAGTTCTTTAAAAAACAGAATTTCCAAAAGTGAGAGGCTTTGATCTAGTTCATGTCCATCACATGAGAAACATCCTTACTGTGTGAAAAAAGCATAAATCTTGCAAAACATACTCCATAGAATTTTACTTTCTTGGTTTGAAAAGACAGGTGTCTGCTAAGGAAAGCAGAAACCTCCCTGGAAATGGAAAAATGTAAACTGCCCCCACCCTCTGAATTATTATAATCTTGAAACCAAGGGGCTCTCAGGCAAAGATATAGGAATAGGAATAACAGTTTTTTACTAGGAAAATGAAAATAAAAATGCAGTAGTACAAAAAAGCCCCACAGAGTCAGAACACAGCCTGACACGCTGTTGGTCAGGGTGTTGGTAGCAGTGCAATTAAATGGTGGCTGCAGTCCTCCTGCAGTGACAGATGTGGTTCTGTTATAGCAGTGATCCCATAGAAGGCTGTAGTTTTCCTCTGGAGGTCCACTGGTGGTGTAGATGGGTCTGGCCTTCCTCTGGGAATCCCCTGGAGAAAGGCTGCCTGTGGTGTTCCCAGTCTCAGATTGTATCCAGGTAGGAATGCTTGGCTCCTCCCCCTGGGTGGAGCATCTCACACTGGGATGATGTAATTTTATCAGTCCTGCAGTGAGACTCACTGGCCACATTTAACATATTAACAGAAGATATCCCCCTGGAGGGATGATGGGTCCTGGAAGAGGTAAAGAACACTGCCTCTCCTGGTTTTAACAGATGGTAATAGAACGCATGCTCTTGGTTATGTCTTGCATTGCAACCCAAGACATTTACAAAACAACAAAAAAGGATGTTACAAAGGTGTATAAATTTTATTAAATTGTGAGACAGTGAGCTCTTTTCACTTTTCACTCCTTTCATTTAGTACCCATTGATAAGCCAGATTCTGTATGCAATTTCTAAGAAAACATGAAAGAAACTAAGTGGATGTCTATGTACTGTTGAATATCTGGCATGTTTCTGGCAGTGTAACTTTGTTCTAATTCTATATTCTTCATTATATCACAGAGAGTGCTCAGATTTATCTTTGGAATATCAAAACAGTTAAAACAGTTCTGTGAAAATAACTTATGTAGTTACTTAACTACACTTTGGACTCCCCTCCTCCACCCCCCTTTCAAAAATATTCATCAGTAGTGTAGGAACCCATGTTATTTTGAAAATGACTTTCAATGAGATTTATCTGCCCACATAACCAATATGGACAGAAGCCTGAACAACTGAATAACTTAGGCACTTAAAAAAAAAAAAAATCTCTGGTCATTTAATCATAGTTTTAATACATTTTATCTCCCAAACATGATACTCTAACAGTCAATACTGATGAAAGATTTAAAACTTACTTAGAAACTATTTAATCCAAGAAAGGATACTGCTTTTCATTACTGCATCTAAGATATTTACAAAGTACTGGCTGACCAAACTGGAATGGTCTGTACTTGTATTCTCCTGCATGGGAAACTGATAAGGTAGATTTTTCACTTTTCAGCCTTTTTTTTTCAAATTTCACAAGTACCACAACATTGTCTAGTGATTTGTAGAGTATGGAGGGCTGGGTTTAGAAAGGGCATGCCTAACCAGAGGCTCCTAGAGCCTGTGAATTAGACCTCCTGCTTTCTGTTCTTGGAACTAGCATAAAATCAACACTAGTTTATAAAGGTCTCCCTCTTATTCAGTATGCTGTGCAAAACTAATTAATAAGATCATCTTTACATGAATGTGACATAGCATGGTTTCAAAGCATGTCATTCTTAGAATGAAAAGCAGAATGACTAGGAGGTGTGAGGTATGGTGATGATGGTGAAAGGACATAAGGATTGTTTTTTAACCCAACCTGTCAATATTAGATGTGGGCATCCTACTATGGTTTGACACCACATAATCATTAATCATATACAGAGCACAGAATGCAATTTTTTAATCTCTTATTGTTGAAAAGCATATAAACTTCAGAAAACAAGAGTCCAAGACCCAGTTTCTCTGGAATCTGGAGCAGTGATGCCTTTCAAGAAACAAGAGTTATTTCAAAGAAATGAATGG
This sequence comes from Parus major, assembly GCF_001522545.3. Classification (NCBI taxonomy): domain Eukaryota; kingdom Metazoa; phylum Chordata; class Aves; order Passeriformes; family Paridae; genus Parus; species Parus major. The sequence continues at coordinate 62,879,569 of NC_031768.1, read as the reverse complement.
AAGCCTCCTTCAAGAGTACAACAGCCTATTATTCAGGTACTCTGTATCCACATTCTCATATATATATGTCTAAACACTTACATATATACAGACACAAACACATAACCATCTTCAGAATTATACATTATTACACACACACACACACATACACATATAATCTTCAGAAAGCAAATACCTGCACTTTAAAAAGATACTTTAAAAGGCATAAGACATTAAGATGTATATTTAGCTTATTGCCTGTACTAAGACAGTTAAACATGCCTGAATCCTCAGAAGAGATGTTTTGAAAGCTTAAATGTGAAACACTGAATGTAGGCTGCTTTGGTATGGTCCTTTGTAACAAAAGGACTCAGGCATGCTTCGCATTTTCGTTTGCACAAAGGCAAATAAGCTCTGCATTCACATTTTTTGCTATAGAAGCAAATAGACTGATCCTGTTGCTTCAGCCCTTCTGACAGCTCATTCATGGGCAAAATCATCAACAGTCATTTCCATTGATACTTGTTATTGACAGCCTTCTCCAAAATGCAAGCCCAGTTTTTCACAACCACTTTGTGTCTCACTTTTTTCCATCCCCTCTTTTTCTCAGGCAGGGTATCAGCTGCATGCTATGCCCAGCCTCTTTCCTAGCATCACTGCACACATTTATGTTTGTCTTTAAGAGCATGCAGTAGTACCTTGAGTGCTGGTAGACATAAGCACAGCACTTTTAGGATCTGGGAGCCCCCAGATTTGCACACTGCAGTTACATGAGCTTAACTGCTGATAGGGAACTCCCTGATGGAATTCCCAGAACTGCACCCGTCACGCAATCACTAACTATGAATAATACTGGCCCTATGTGGAGCACAGGACTTGGTTTTCCTCACAGCTCCATTTGTGCCAATGCAAATCCAGAGATGGATTAAGCTGGAAAAGAAGTTTGCTTTCACTGTGCACTTCTATAATCAAAGGCAGAATTTCGTCCACAGTGTTTTGACCTACACTGGGAACATTTCCACATTCTTTCAACATCCAGATAAACAGTGTGTAGAGTTTCAGAGATGCTTGCATAGTGCCATACTTTGAAGGTGTTGCTTCAGGGTTCACAGAATCACAGAATGGTTGAGGTTGAAAAGGACTTCTGGAAATCACCTGCCTGCTTAGGCAGGGTAATGTAGATTCAGTTGTCCTGGACTATGTCCAGTTGGCTGTTGAATATCTCCAAAGATGGAGACTCTAAATCCTATTTGGGCAACCTGTGCCCCACCCTCAGGCACCCTCCCCCACAGTGAAAAATATGTTTTGTGATATTGAGAGGGAACCTTCTGTGTTTCAATTTGTGCCCATTGCCTCTGGTTCTGTCGTTGGGTACCAGTGCAAGGAGTCTGGCTCCATTCTCTTTGCACCCTCCCTTCAGGTAGCTATAACCATTTATAAGATCCCACCTTCAGGCTGGACAGTCTGAGCTCTTTCAGCTTTTCCTCATAGGGATAATGGCCCAGGCCTTTCACTGGACTTTTTGAGCTTGTAACTGTCTCTTGTGTTCTGGAGAGCTCAGAATTAGACACAGCATTTCATGTGTGGCCTCACAAGTTCTGAGCAGTCCAAAAAGATCACCTCCCCTGACCTGCTGGGAATACTTTTACTAATGCAGGCCAGGATGTCATTCACCTTTTCAGCAAGGGCACACTGTTGGCTAATGGTCAACTGGTTGTCCACCAGCCCCCCCCTCTTCTCTGCCAAGCCGCTTCCCAGCTGGATGGCTCCCAGCATATACTGGTGCAGAGTGTAGGACTTTGCACTTCTGTTGCTGAATTCCATGAAGTTTCTGTCATCCCATTTCTCCAGCCCTTTCTGGGTCCTTTTGGATGGCAGTACAGCCCTCTGGTGTATCAGCCACTCCTTCCAGTTTGTGTTATCAGCAAACTTGCTGAGGGTGTCCTCTGCCCCTCTCTCCTACCTGATCTAAATCCTCGGTGAAGATGTTGAACTCCAGTTACTGGCTTTCAGCTGTGCTTGCTTCTCTCTGTGATCACTACCCTCTGGGACACTTTTCAAACAATTTCCTGCCTGCTTATCCCACCCTCATTTCATCAGCTTCTCTACGAGGATTTTATGGCAGACAGTGTCAGAAGCCTCCATGAGGCAGTTGCCTGATAGGAAATGTCCCCTTGCTCTCCCCTTGTCTGTCAAGCCAGTCATTTAATTGCAGAATGCTGGTGAGTTGGTCAAGCATGACTTCCTGGTGCCTGCTTCGCTAGTCACAGTTCTCAGTCCTCTGGCATTTATTTAGGTAGCCTAATTTGTTCTCCCTACTGCTTGGGATTGCCATACTTCTGGATACGATACTGTAAAACCTACTTCACTAAGAAATGAGATAAACACTTTATGAGGTTACTTCTTCTTTGGGAACTTTGCTAACAGTTGGAAACTTTCTTCTTATACAGATATGAATTTATATTCTACTGTAATCTGGACTGTACCACAGGTACATGAACCTATTTTCAGTGTATCTATGAAGGAAAATGGGAGGAATAGTTAAAGTATTTACCATCTGTGAAAGTGATACTTAGATGCATTTACATTCATGTAAGAAACTAAGCAAAATTTAGCATCTTTCTCATGCACCATATAGTCTCCCACAATGGAAAAGTTTGTGGATGTCTGACCACAGTTACATCATGCAGTGACAGCTAGGTGATCATCTTCTCTCTATTGTTCTTATGAGAAATGGAAATGCCAGTCTTATCACAAAGGAGAAATACAGGGATGTTTCATCACAATAAAGGCTTTGAGAAATGAAAGCCCAACTCCCACATGCACATAATCGAAGAGACGTGAAATGAAGCAGCACAGCGCTCCCCTGAAAGCAGCCATCAATGCCTGTACTCTCCAAAACTACATCCCAGATTCCCCTTGCTATCACATGTCGAAATGAGGCTCTCCTGGAAATAATTCAGTGCTTTAGGCTCCAGAACAGTGAAGTGACTCTAGGGCAAGGACCCTACAGAGTACAAAGCCCCATGCTGATCACTCACACAACAATATGGGCTGCTGCTTAATGACAGGAGCTGATGGAACAGGGGAAAAGGAAGTGGCAATGGTGAGATTGCATAAACCCTGAGAAGTTTGGAAGTTTCTGGGTTATATTTGAAAGGATTTGGAAAACTTACACTAACTATACCACAGACAGTCACATTACCATTCAACTCAGACTGGGGAGAAGTACAGGAGGTTAATTCAAACTTGTGCTGATACAAATGAGTATGGGTAAAATAACATCCTTTATTATATTTTCAGCCACAGACCTCCAGATTTAATGTGGCAGAAAGGCCAGAAAGCATTAGAGTACATGACCATTATGGTCATTACTATGAGAAGCTTGACAACTTGCAAAGGAAAGCTAATGCACATTATGACCTTTCTCATATCAGCCAAAGAGGTGAAGATTTCTATAAAGTAAAGGGACAAGTTGCACCTCCACCTCCACCAGCTGATTGGTAAGCATTTCACTCTGTATATGTCTGTCTTGTGTATTTTGAGCTATCACCCTTCCTAAGTAAGTAATGCTGGGCATAACTGATATAGTGGAATGCCTTCTCTGCTTTGTCTTTGATAATTTTTTTGTTATTTTTTTAACATAAGTTTGTTACACAACAACACAATTCATGTTCCTGTTCGTCCAGAAATTTCATCTGAATTGACCTGGTGTTTGACATTTCATTGTGAAAATGTCTCCCAAGTCTCAGCCCACTTTTACTGGGTAAAAAGTAAAACGTAAGCTTTCTGTAGAATCTCTGATTATACCAAGGATAAACACTGTCTGTCTTTCACACCAGGATGAGAATAATACAAAGATCAGAAGCAGTTCTACACTGAAGGGAACAGAGTGAGAGGCAGGCCATGAAAGCACTCTTTTCGATGCAGCGCTCATATTTCTGTTTCAGATATAAAGGCCCTTTCTCTAGCAGTTTATTTACTTCAAAGATTTTCTGTTACAAAGTAGAAGTACAACCTCAGGAGATTTCCTGTCCATTCTGTGACTGGCCATTTTAGGTGTGGATGAACATTAAAAATATGGAGAAAGAAATTTTGACTACTTCCAAAGCTTTCCTTTAAAGTTGACAGAATCATTAATTTTCATTGTACAACAACAGTGTTTAGAATGTTTCAGTTACAGATCTTCAGATTTAGAACATCTTTCCTGACCTGAATTTCTAGTAGTCACTAGACTATTTTAAGGACAGAGTCAATTCAGTTTGGCTCTCTGCTGCACATATGGATTCCTGAGGTAGGAAATTAAATAAATGGGAAGCAGGGAGCTTACAAGGGACTGATGGTTATTTTATATCAAAAAGCAAAGGAAAAGTTTAGAAACTACACAAAGTTTGACTTTGATAGAATTAGGCACAGAGGAGAATGACAATAAAAAGGTTGCTGAATATGCAGCCTCCATTCTGACAATAATTTTCACTCAATTTGAGGACCAGAAAAATAAATTTTGTTTTAATTAACGCTTTCAATACCATTTATCAAATTTAAGGTGGAAGAGCTTTCCTGAACTCTTCAAAAAGTTTAAGTAACTGAAGTTATAGGAAAGGGAATGCCTCGAAAGAATGTTTCCTTATTTTACTGTTGTGCCATATTTAAACATATTTTATCCATATTTATATATTCATGTAGTACAAAGAAAACTCTGTTTGTCTTATGTGGTAGAACCTATAGAGAATTATTTGTGCAAAGGTAGCAGAGTCTGTGAAATAAAACGTGGTATATGTACATCACTTTCTTTTCTCAGGACTGCAGAATTTCTTCAAAGGCGGTTTGAAGCCCAGCAGTACAAGATTAAAGTGGAAAAACAGATGGTAGGTAAATGCCGAACCACAGAATAAAATCTGTAAAAGAAGGTGAATTGAAATCCAAAGATTAATTGATGTCTTTTGAACAGCGAACTGTAACACTGTCAGGTAGAAGGTTTTGCTCTAGCAAATTGCCTGATCTGCTCTGCAATGTTCAGCCTGAGGTTTTCTTTTCTCATATAAAACTGTAACAGTGTAAAATTCTACTGTGACTTTTTCCTCCAAAAATGTACACTTGCCTAACTGTGTTCTTCAGTGGAACAGGGAGAGAGAATTGAGTGAGCACTGAAGGAGAGGATTCTAATTGAAAACTCATTTGCTGTGGGATTCATTTGTATATCCGTAGGGATTGCGACCATCCTCTGCTGACCCATATTGTGACCAAATACCGCAGCAGAAAACACAGGAAGAGCATCTCAAAAACCATCAGCAAAACATGTCTAGAAAGAATGAAATGAAAGAACAGGTAAATTAATCTCTTCCTTAATTGCCTAAAACTCCCTTATACTCCTTGACAGTAGTGTAGCCTTGGCATAAGAATTCTTTGTCATCAGATTCTCTTTTCCATCATCCGTTCTTTTCCATTCTTTTCCCACCTTTTAACGGAGGAACAATATACTTTCATAGTCTTGCTTTTGGGTGACAGAGAAAACAAACTGATACTTCTATCTTATGTGAACATATATAAATACATTTGATCCATCTATCTTTGGTTTATTAAAAACATTCTACCCTGCTGTTCTTTAATAGGAGTATTTGAAACAATTGCAGAAAATTCGGGAAGAATACCACAGTGATATGAAAGAATTCAGATTTAGAGCAGGAGTACTCCAGGTAACAAAGCTCAAACATATGGGTACTCATACTTACTTTCTTATGCTAGAACACTTTATTAGGAATTCAAATGAATATTTTTGAAAAACGTTCCCTAGGAGAACCAGAAAATACAAGATAAAACCTATCTTGTGAGGCAAGGGAAAGCTGAGCACCAGTCTGAAAACAAAGATATGTCTGGAACAGGAGAAGAATCACTTCAGGTATCAGTACCATCTCCACCTAAATAGATTTTTCTGAGCAAGTCCCACACTTTCTTTGATTCATTCTCAGGCAGAAATATGCCCATTTCTGTAGTATCCTCCTCAGTGATCCTGGATCTGACTTTTACTAAAATGAATTCACTCCACTTGATGAAATAAAGTGGGTTATAGGCAGCCAGAGCCACCTTAGGAGAGAATTGGGATTCCCAGCGATTTAATGGAAAACGCACAATAATGAAAAAGAAACATTAGATTTTAGGTCTGCCTGGTGTGACTTTGTTTCATGGGCTCTCCATCTTTTGGAGAAACTGCATAAAAGTAAAATCTGTAAATTGTTGTGGTTTCTCCTGAGGCTGCAGGCATCAGGCATGCACTGATTGCCACAGATCACAGAAGAAGTTGTATACTATTATTTACTTGGTTTTTCTCTAACATATTCTTGCAGGAGACATAAGAATATCAAAAGGAGTAATTAAGTTTTTTTAGGTGTTTCCAGAAAACAAGATATTGCAAAACAGGGTTATACTTCTTACAGGCATAGGTTTCCACAAAAATCTTGATTTTAATCACTTCCAAAGTTTTCCAGAATGAAATGAGTCTGAGTCATCTTGCATGTGATAATAAAAAACAGAAGATGTAGTATTTATATCTTGACAAGTATTGTATCTTTCTAACATGGGTTTTTGAAAAATCAGAGGCTTATACTTTATGCAAGAATTTCTGATTTTCTTTTTGCCAGATAAACCAAAGTAGGTAATGAATGGAACATTCTTACAGATCTGTGTAAAGGAAATTCATGACTATATGTGCTACTTAAAGAAGTCTCTTTCTTTATGTGGTATACACATATTCAGTTACAAAGAGTATAATTCAGACTGATTTTTTTTTTGTCTCCTTCCAGGATATGGAGGAAAACATTAAACAAGTCAGACTCCAGGATAGCCAAGACCAAACAATATTAGAAAAGAGACATAACACAAAAGTATCCATCTTTACTTGTATTTTTTTTTAATTTTCCTATTATGTCTGTACATTTCAAATTGCTGTATTACTATGATAGGTCTAGAAATGAAGTTATTTGTGAGTCAGTTAAGACTGCTGGTTTTCTGCTTGTTAAAAGTTTATATCAGAAGAAAATAAATGAGCTTTTCTGATCATTTGAGGGATATCTTTAGATATTCCCACCTAGTAATGAACCTCTTCCTCCTTATATCAAACTGCATTAGTAGTGCATGGGAACTCATGTTTATTCAAACTCCAAGTAAATTCAAGTCAGACTGCTAATTTTAAAATATTTTGTTATAAAATATGGTTCACTATACTCCTTTTTAAATCATAGAAGGGAATGGGAATTGAATTAGAAATGCACATAAGATACCAGGAATGTTTCTGACCATAAGATGACTGTGAAATGGACTAAAAGTATTTTATTTTATATTGCATGGAAGCAGCACAGTATTCAGTTTTAGTTCTGGTTGACAACCAGCTGTAAGAACCAATTCTGTGTATTGCAATGATTTGAATTAAATGTTAAAATCAAAAGTGGATGCAGTAATTTTAAAATATCACTAAAGGAACAGGACTATAGCCAAGGAAATCTATTTGTGGCCAATGTGTTCAACTTTGATCTTCTTAAATACAAGAAAAATATTGTTAAATAGAAGATATTTTCAAGAGAATAACAATTTTCAAATTTGTAGTTCCATATAATCTGATTTTAATTTTAATTAAATGCTTTTATTTATTTAAAAAAAATTAATGATGTGTAAATTTCCTTTAGGGAGGAGTAAAATTTGAAATTAATTTAGATGTGTGTTTTCCTGAGGAAGACAGCATTCAAGAAGCAGAGGTATGTTTTAATTATATTCAAAGCATTTACATTCGCAGTCTGCAGCTATGACAGTTCCATAATCTAAGATCTGTTTCCATTACCATCATCCTCTGCCTTTGTTACAACGAAGCTTCTTATTGAGGATTTGTTGTCATGTTGCATATATCTGCCCTTCTACAAGAGAATAATTGCTTAGAAGAAAATTGGGTGATATTTGGGTCAGTCTTTACATGGTAAAATATGAACAAGTGCAGATATTTAAATTTCCTAAAATTGAGAGGAAGAACTTAGCTCAAAACTGATTTAGTCTGCAAATGCTAAATTTGATTTGTAGATTGTTTTAGTACATTTCTGTTTCTTTTCAGAAATGAAACAGTATTGTATCACAAAGCAAGAACGGTTACAGACAATATTGTTTTCATTTAGTAAAATTATATTTGTGGCTTATCAACATGTAATAGCTACCTATTGACATTTTTATTAGTATATTAGAATTTTAAAATATTTTTAACAGCAACAAAAAATTTATTTCTAGTATATATATATTTATTTTATAAAGCACTATTTTGTCATTCTGTTGTTTCACTTCTCTGCGGGGCCCCATGCAGCCCTCTGATGCACAAATCACAGTGGGGCTTCTGAGTCCTGCTGCTTCACTTTTTGTTACACAATCTTCCTGTGCATACATGGGGTTGGCTGGCAAACACAGTAAAATGAGAAGAGATTAGCTATTGTACCGTATTTGTTTACTGTTTCCAGAGTAACTTACTGTTTTTTTTCAGGTACTAGATAAACTCAATGAGACTTTAACTTTTGTGGATGGTGAGAATCTAAAGGAGAAATTGGTGGTAGTTTATGAAAATCCTACAGACAGAGCTTTGGAAAAACTGTCTGACTACCCAACAGGTATTTATTGGGGAAATGCAGTGCTGAGTATTAATCCTGAAAATTCCATAGGAGTTAGGTAAATTCTGTAACTCCAGATATAAACTTGCTATAGCAGGTTTATCTCATGAGTTCTTTCTTTATATCACATAATATTATAATCACATGGACATCTACTTTACAAAAAAATCCAAAGAATTTTGCCTCTTCTTTTTCTTCCCCTTAGAGTCCATATATGATATGAAAAAGCCCAGAAAACATTGGCAAACTGGAGCCCCTCAGACACTACTGAATTTTTTAGCTGATGCTGATGTCACATCTGCATGTCCTACTATGGCTGAAAATGAACTTGGTGAGAAAGTTTTGGCTTTCAGTGAAAGTAGTGAGGACCTAAAATTCAGACTGAATTCATCAATACCTGAATGTTCACATGATCCAGCAGGGTTTTAATTGCAGTAGTTTGTTACAGCAAAGGTTATGGCACATGTTAAGCCATAGAAAACAGTTGTCCCTTTCCCCTCTAACACTGCAATCATGTTGTGTTGCTCGTACCTATCAAGAGCGCTGTGTTTTATGAATCACTCTGGCCTGACTCAAAATGCCAATCTACTCAATTAACTATCACCACTTTCTCAGGCCTTGAGCTGATGACACACAGGAACAACGGCAGTGAGTGCCAATGCTGTCCTGGAGCGTGGTGGAGTTGTTTTCCCTCTGCACACAGTGACAGTGTCACAAGTGCCACCTCACCCAGCTGTGGCTGTGGTGATGCTCCATTTTAGAAAAGTCCCTAGGCTTCTTACAGTACCGCTGTGTATATTCCCAGGCAGACAAGTATCTCAGTGACTGGTTGCTGTAAACAAGGAGCTTTTCCAGCATTCCAGCTGGAATGCTCTGCACACCCAAGACAGACAAAAAATAACCTGAAGGGCTTGCATGGATAGTAAAGACAAAGCAGAATATTATTAATACACCACCTTTTCTTCATTCTGCCTTGGATAAAAGACCACAGGGCACAAAAGAAACAGGAACTTTTTATAAGCTCTTTCAAACCAAGAAGCTGACAAGTTTCAGAACAAGGGCTGCTCAGTGAAGCCGCACCTGTCTATTCCAGGTTTAATAAGAAGTTACTTAACCATTAAAATCAGTGTTAAACATTTTAGTGATGAGTAGTCCAGACTATTTGCTCCCTATCCATCAGATTAAGTATTTACAAAAAAAATCAGGAGTATTCCATAAAGAGGAAAAAAAAAAAAAAATAGATTCCAGAATTACTCCAAAGGAAGTCTTGAGACTAGAATGTCTGAATCTGACAAAAGACAGTAATGCTTTAGTGACCTGAGAACCTTTCTGTTCTTCAGCTCACCACAGTATTCTGCCTGAAGACATCCCAGAAAACAGGAAGCAATGGAAACAGACACCACCCGAGACACTCCTGAGCATCTTAGAAAAAGCAGACCTGTTTGATGATTCTTTTATCTGTTTTAAGGAAGACAAAGGTGGGATTTTTTTTCCTGTAAATTTTGCATGTTCATCTTTTAGTGTAATATTTTTTCTACCCATGGCAGAGGGTCTGTGATGAGAAACAGCATTTTGAAGCAGTTGGCAACCTAGAAAAATGGGGACAGCACCTCTGCTCTGTCCCTGAGCACTGAGAGGCCTCTTCCAGGATGTTGCTGTTTTCAAAAGCAGGGAAAAGGGCAAGCCCTACTTGTTGGCAATTACCTTCATATGTAATTCTTTCATTTGTTTGGGTAGACAGAGGTGGGCTGTAGGTACCATAAACCTGGAGCTGTTGTGGTTGAAGAACCCTGTAAAAAGCACTTATTCAAATACATACATGATGACTTAAATGACAGTGGTGACTCTACAACAGGGTCCATGCTGATACAGCCGACGCTGCAATTGATTCAAACTCACACTGCAGCCCACTTTCCTAAGGTAACAGACTGTTTAAAAAATTGCCTTTACTTTGCATCAACAGAAGTGTGACATTTACATTGTTGCAATTTGAACAACAACAAAACACTTCAAGCATTTATTTATTTGCTATTCCTTTACACATGCTTTTATAGTTTTCTACTATACAGCTGAAAGAAAGTTCCTCTTTCTTTACAGGAAAGAGATTAACTCTGTTGCCTGCAGAAGAAAACAAGGAAGATGATTTAGAAACAAATTGTGCTGTTGCTGTTGATGAAGGTAGACTTGAGCCAAGATCAGATGATGAAGACACGTAAGTCAAGCACATCAGAAGAAAAATCCACACAACTGGACAGTTTTTTAGGTTGCATTGCCTAAAGCTTTTCTGTGTTCTAAAAAATTCATAAATAAAGAAAACTTGCAGAGTCTGCTAATTTAACTTTTAATTCTGGAATTTGTCACAGCCAATGCTGTCATTAAAAATTACAGCAGAAATACTAACATGGCCTTGCAGCTCTTTTCTCTTGCCTTTTATATAAATAGAGGTAAACAATGTGACAGAGATAGAAGAAACAGTTCACAATTAGGTGTGCCACTTGTATATTATTTATAATGTGTTTTAAAACCCTAAGAGTCCTTGAACTGAGAAAGGTTTATAATAAAGTTATATTTATTTAATTAATATAATTTTCTTGTTTTACTGTGCAGGAATTTTGAAGATTCTGAAGATGAACTCAGACAAGAGCTGGAGGAATCTCTGGAAAAATTGTCAACTTCTCCAGCAGAGAGAACCACGGAGTCTCCCATCTTTTCAATAAATAAAGGTCAAACAGATGAAGAAAAGATGAGTTTACCTCACAAACTTGGAAAATCTGATGATGATTTAGAAAATAATTATAGGTAATTTGGTGTGGACGCGCATCATGAAAAACAATTAAAATTAACAGAAGGCTGTAATTCTTTAGCTTTAAAGGAAAAACAAATCAGGGTACTTTTCAGATGTCTGAACATTGAAAAATCCTCACCCAGACTGAAATGCTGTTTCTTCTATAATTCTGAGCTACCTGGACATACCTGACAAGTCTTGCTTGAGCAAGTTTTGTTTAACCATTTTTGTATCATGTAAGAGAGTCTCCTAGTTTGTGTATTTTATTTCCCTAGATAAATCAACTCCTTATTTTAAGAATCTCTTCCAGCTTTTCATAGTCAATGTGTACTGCCAGTACAGCTTTGTAATCTACAGTTTCACTTACTGACCCTATGTAGCAATATCAACTGCTCAGGAGTTCAATATAGTAGCAGTAAAAGGGTTCATTAGCAACACGAGAATTGTGCATTCCCCAGTTGCTAATAAAACATGTAGGTATGTAGGTTCTTCCAACCATATTTTTTTCACATAAAAAAATTCATACAACCCAAGTGAATCTTAAATAAAGGGAAAACTAGTCTGTAATCTGATTTTAGCAGTTTTTTTCAAAGAATCATTTATGTTGGAAAAGATCATTGAGTCCAGCTGTTAACCTAACACTGCCAAGTCCACCACTAAACCATGGCCCTATCTGCTATGTCTTTTACATACCACGGGGGATGGCGAGTCCACCCCTTCCCAGGGCAGTCTGTTCCAATGCTTGACAACCTTCTCTATGTCAAATTTTTTCCAAATATCCAATACAAACCTCCCCTGGTGCAACCTGAGGCTGTTTTCCCCTATCACTGGTTACCTGGGAGAAGAGACTGACCGCCACCTGGCCCCACCCACTTTTCAGGCAGTTGTAGAAAGTCATAAGGTCACCCCTGACCCTCCTTTTCTCCAGGCTGAACACCTGCAGATCCCTCAGCTGCTCCTCACAGGACTTCAGACAGAATTTGAGGTGCAGCCTCACCAGTGCCAAATAACAGGCATATATTAGATTCTGAAAAAAAAAAAAAATAAAAAAATTCTGGGTACAAAGGCTGTAAAACAAAAATGTTGACTTTAAAAAGTATGACTGCAGGTAGAGAGTCATGAAACAGGTAAAGACTGAAAATATTCAATAAATAAAAGAGGCTCCTGATAAATAAAAACTTCTTGATGTAGTTCTGCTCCCGAAGCACTATCATGGCTTGTGAATCCATAAGGCTTTTAAGTGCACCATACTCTCATGTAGTTAGCAGAGAAGCATTTCTTTCACAGGAGAAAAAGTCTCTGTTACATAAAGCAGCCTGACAGAAAGAAAAAACCTTTTTATTTAATGGAACCAAGGGATCATAGCTTAGCTATATTTACACGTGCCACACAGTCAAATATAAAAAGTTAATTTTACTCATGTTCATTTTTACTTATATACACTTATTTAAATAACGGCTCCACTGATAACAGGAATGTGTCTTCAAAATGCTGGTCAGAAAACCTGTGCACAGAGCGACGAGCGTTTTCTCTGATCTGCAGTCTTTTCTCAGGAGACAAAGAGAAGATAAAAGCCATTGTCTCTGCATAACTGTCCTCATCTTCTGCTAGGAAGCCTGTAACATGTCCTTCATGGGGTACCACAATGTCCAGTTTGGGGCCACCAGAATTGTGAGCCAGGATAACTGTGCCAGCTGCCATACATTCAACTACGCCTGTAAGAGACACAAAAAGTGCTGATATGAGTGTGCACATCATGTGCTTTGACCTTCTGTAAAACACTGGAAAGTTAAACCAACAGTAAAATTCACTACAGACTGCTATTACAAATCAGCTGGAAAAATACAGTGAAAATGGTCCCATAAGAAACACAAATTTAAATTTTTCAGTTCTAAGGACTGAAATGACAGTTTCTCTTCAACACATAAAATTTAAATTAGGTATCAGATACAACTGGTTAATTTGTGGGTCTTGTAACATACCTGATTTTAAGCCTTTGGAAAGATAGAGAAAAAAGTTGACTAAGCACATTTCAATCAGAAAATATTCAGAACTTCAGTGTTTTGCAGATGAACAAATCTTTATAGCTTCTGACAACTCAGCAAGACACTAGTAAAAAATGTTATCTCTACATCTGTATTTTTGATGGAAGAAATTTTAACTAAATAGGAATCAGTAAGTTTCCCTCAGCCAAAAGCTGTGGGATAGGAACAATATATAATGTATACAGCAGCTTCAATTCTCCTCCATGGTTCCAGAATGACGCACGGCAACACCAGAACAGACCTCAGAAGTGCTGATTCTTCTCAGTTCTGATTTGATTGTTATAAATTCCCTCAGCTCAAACACTGCCTACTATAAATAGTGCTCCAAAGTTTTGGACTAAGTTTTTCACACATAAAAAGCCCGTCAGATGAAGGCTAAATCCTGCTCACATTCAAAATCATAGTGTGATTATATCACTTTTAAAAAATATTTAACTAAACTGCTCTGTGGGAGGAAAAAAAAAAAATACATAATTTCCAGTATTTTGCTGCTTCTTCTGAGAGACACTTCAGTGTTGATTTTTTTATACCAAGCTCCAACAGACCATAAACTACTACTCCTGATACTTAACCTGTTTTCTAATAAAGTCTGAAGATATTAACTGCAGTTTAGTCACATTATAGCAGAGTATGGCACCCATCTGTTTGGCTACTAACTTATCTGATTGCTGTAGATTTATAAGAGATGGGCAATCTGGCATTCCCTTTTAAGGTCAGGACTAATTTAACCTCAATAAACTGCACCCCATACCTTAATTCTGAGTCCCAGCTCCTCTCTGGCATTCTGCTCCATGCTACACCCACCAATTTAAGGGCTTCACATATTTGCATCAGCAGAGATGCCTAACACATTGAGATGACCAAAGGTACCTGGTGGCATCTACACAGGCTTATTTGTACCAGACAGGATCTATGGGAGACTCACACCCCTGAAACAGCAGCTGGAGCCCCATGACATACACTGGACATTTCAAATGGCATTTGAGGCAGGTGAAACACAACCAAAATCTCTAACATGGATGTCTACACATGAATTATCTCTAAGCTCCCTTTGCAGTCAGTGGAGCCACCAGGGCACAATTTAAGGCGCTGAAAGAGAAGCACCTGCAGCCTCTTGAAGCTTGGGAAGGTTGGCAAACCTAACCCAAGGACAACAGGGTGACCCATGACCTTGCAGGGCGATAGCTGGAGGTCGGCAGGACATCCTGGGCAGCACAGATGGGACTAGCTCTGTGCTCAGGTGACCAGAGGATGCACAGAATTATCAGCCTATGACTACAGCACTTCAGCTTGCACTACAGTAGCATCTAGTGGTGCATCATCTGCACCACATCTGCACTGGTCCTGTAGGCTTTACAGCAGCTACACTGCATCCAACGGGAACAGGAGCTGGATACCTGCTTGGCATGCAGACCTCTGTGCTTAGACACCTAGAGACAAGCAGCTGAACACTCAGGAAACATACTGACCGATCCCAAAGTGCTCATTCCACATGGTGTGCAGGCCAATGGTGGCCTCGGCCAGGTGTCTCTTCAGCTCCTCAAAGGGAATGTTAATCCTGAACAGCACATCATCACTAACTCCCAGCTCTTCACACAGACATTTCAGCTTATTTACACGCTCTTCATCTTGCTGGTTACGACAGCCGCCAATTAAAATCAGCTTCAGTGATGGCTGCTGCCCCACTCTCTTCTCTTTCAGCAATTTAGCAAAGGCTCTGATTTGCAAAGGATGATCTTTTTCAGGCCTGAACTGGCTGACAGAAACAATGGAATATTCACTGGTGCTCTTTTCCACTTCCAGTGGAATATCCAGGAAAGTCTGAACATCGCATGGTGGATACACAACACTGGTGCATGCCCCAGCTCTCCAGAGGGAAAGGATGTGATTCAGTGTCCAAGAAGAATTCACCATTACCACATCACTGCAGGAACCAACCAAGCCGTACATGAAAGCAAAGAAGTAGTAGTAGACAAGTTTAAATTTGCTGAAGAGAGGGCTGCTTGTAATGAAGGCAGCATTGTTAAACCTGGTATCCTGATTCCTCACAACAGAGAGCATATCGGTGCTGATAGTGGGGTAATGGACGTAGCATCCAACACGACAACCTCCTAGGTATTTGAAGAGGGGAATTGTGAAGGCATAACCCATTGAGTCAATATAAACATCAGGAACACACTTTAGAAGAGCTTCCCAGCCAAGGAACACCGATCCTAAACTTTGTCCCAGCAAAGTGAAGTGAGGATAAAGAGAAGCTTCCACAAGGAAGCGTTTTTTTAGAAATACAAACTTCACAGGATGAATTAACTTAATATTGAATCTTCTGAAAGCGCCTTCAATTATTTCTTCTCCAGTGGCATCTCTATCACCAGTGTAAACAACACATGTTACATTCCTGTACCTGTAAGAATAAAGAAAAATAATTTCATATATTCTTCTCTTCGTATTTTTCAGCAAGAAACTAAAATACAATCCACTTAAAAGTACTCAAGAAGAATGTGCGAACAAATGTCTGGCCCAGAAATTATTTTAACTAAATTATACTTTTCCTTATACTTCCATGGGTTTTTTTCTGATCTGCAGAAAAACATATGGCTGAGAATTTGGGGAATATTTTAATTTGCATAAAACATAAAAGGAGTTCAGTATTATTCTACAGACTTCATTACATTAGGAGGTATCTGTCTAGTGCACAGCATGAGCAAAATGCAAATGATGGCAAATCATTGAATGTGCCCATGTTAAACCCACTTTAGGTATTAATTTGTTTTGCCTCCTTTGTATCCTATCCTGCAGGATACAAAGATGATCAGTTATCTGCTGAGGAGTTATGACTATACAAAGTTCCATACCAATAGTGGAAAACTGAGGAGGAAGGAGAGGTTTTCTCAAGGAAATAAAGGAAAAAAAGTGAGAGGTCCCACAGCAGGAAATATCAAATTCTAAAGGGATGAAGTAGAATGCAACCACATGAAACTCAGATGTAAAGTAAAATGTAAGACCAGTAGATTAATGACACCTACTTAAATATGTAAAATGCCAACACCTGTATAAAGTACAGCAACAGAAGCTGAGAATGAAATGTGGTGTTTGATAAAGACATATGCTTACTTCTTCTGTAGCGTTCTTATGGCACACCACAAGACTCTCTCCCCTCCACCTCCTGCGTTGCAATACGGGTGAAAAAAGGCCACCAGCAGTGGCCGCTTCCCATCTCCTCCTGCTGAGCTCAACTCTTTCTTCCTTTGCAACCACAGTCGCACTCCCCACAGCAGTACCACCAAGCAGATGCACAGAATTCCACTTAGAAATAATGCAGGGAGTAACAATGAGCACAGCAATCTGAAATAAGCCAGAAATGTTAAAAAATATAATTGCTTTAAAGAACTACTGTGGATGGCATTGAGCGAGAAGGACTTAAAAGTAGAGCTACAGGGAATTTGACAACTTCTTGAGTTTTTCTAATCTCAGAAATCATCAGTGTGTATGACTGACAATTACAGAAATTAAATCACTACTCTGCACTGTTTATCCGAAGGTCTCTTTTTCCCCTGCTGTTACCTTGCAATCACTTATCATTGTTTATTCATGCCCTATATGTGTTATCTATCTCCACGTGCTCTACACACTTTGTTAAAGTCGTATGCCCTTAGCAACCTGGCAATACACAACCAGCAGAGTGATTTCCAAATAGATTTTCCAAGAGTTTTTTTCAATTCAATCTCCGGTTCGGCTCGCTCTGCTGTGAACTGCTCTGGTGCCGGGTTACTGGGGCCAGGCATCTCCTATTCCAACCTGCACTTCCCACACCCGGAGGCACGAACAGCTAGGCCAGCTGTCCGGAGCAGCTCTGTGCAGTCTCTCTGTGCAGAGCCGCTTCCTCTGGTCCCTCAGTCACTGTCAGGGCTGTTCCCTTCGCTCTCCAGCCTCCCTGACAGCTGTGACAGATTTCCTGGCCCACAGGGACAGCGCCTGGTCCCTCACGCTACGCCTTGGGACACACAGCATTTATTCAGCCGCTCCCGTTTACCAAAAGAGCGCCTCACGCCTCACGACTGACACACAAGGAAGCGTTATCATTCTGGGCCGGGAGCGGCGGAAAAGCGCATTAACCCGTGCGAGCCCGCGGCACAGCGCGGAGCCGGGCAGCGCCCAGCCCGGGGGCCGGAGGAGCGCGGCCAGGCCCGGGCCGCCTCCCGCCCGCCCTGCCCGCCGCCAGGACGCGCCGCCCCCGCGCCCCCTACCTGAGGAGCCCACACAGGCACAGCCCCGCCGCCACCATCTTGGGCAGCGCCGCGTCGCCTTCTCGGCGGAAAGGGAGGTTCCCGGCCGGCGGGGCGGGACCAGCGGCTCCCGCAGCTGCTGCCTCCGCCTCCTTCCTCACCTCTTTCCCCGCCTCCTCCTCGCCCTCGCCCCACCCAGCAAACACCGAACCTGCACCCTGTGGAACAAGTGGGGTGCGGTGGGTTTTATGGGAGCTCTGTGCTGCTGCAGGAAGCGTTTTTCCCGGAGAGTGGACAGGGGCACATCCCTGGCACGGTTCAGTCAGACACAACACGTGCTGCTCCTTGAATGGCACTGCGTCCTCCTCAAGGGACGCCCTGGCATTCCTTGGGCAGGATGGAAGGGAGGGCGCTGTGAGGGGGCGGAGGCCTCCCGGGGACGCGGGGTTTTCTTTTAATCCACGCTCCCCCAAGTTCCCCAAGTTTTGCTGGGTTGATGCTGGCCAGAAGGCTTCCTCGATGAGCTCGATGTCCTGGCTTGCAGCCTTGCCTTTCGCTTATCAGTGAATCCCTCATTATCGAGAGGGAGCTGCCAGCGACTGTGTGCAGGTTAATGTTGTGAGGCCGGGGGCGCGGTGTCCAGCACAGGCTGCCCCTGGCATCGCCTCCAGAAGGATCCCATGAACACGATCATGGGGACAGTCGCCGCTGAGGTTATCTCCATCTCATATACTTTTTGCCCGATTTTGTCTTGTTTGGAGAGTATATGCACAGGCCAGAGAGTCAGTGTAGCAGAAAGACTGAATGGTGCTGGTTTTTGGAAATACTGCTAATGATCTGTCAGTCCACATCAAGACTTCATGTTCCTAAGATGTCATCCTTGGAACAACATAAGGAACTCACCCAGATCTCCAGGGTCCTGGGAAGCATTGAGTGAAACTATCAGACTGTATAGATCAGGAGAGACTTTGACAGAACAATTTGAAACATTTCTGATCTCTTGTCACTTTGCTAC
>NC_031768.1:62795471-62860841 GCF_001522545.3 Parus major | reverse complement strand
CCCCCCCTTCTCCATTTTAAAGTAATAAAATGCTTTATGTGGGAAGTTTGATCAGGATTACTCATTCTTCAGTCTGTTTCAGAGTTGAGGCTGTCCAAAATTTGAGCGAGTTTCAAACCTTGTTTCTTTAAACAAGACCTTTCCAGAACCTGTGATCCTTCAGTCTCTTTGAGGTCAGCATGATCTAATTCATGTTTTAGCCACCTGTGCATTTTGAGATCTTGTAGGTCTTAGGGATGTTTATGAAAGTCATCCTGTGTCTTCTGCATGGGAAGAGTACAGGTTGAAAAACAATGAATCATTAATTTATGTGGCCACTGCTATAACCAGAAGCAGAGACAAAGGCTGTGCTCTAGTTAGAAAAGTCCAGCTTAAACAATGGTTATTTGGACCTGCCTGGATTGAGTTTTCCATTTAGGATGACTCACCCTGTGAGTGTGAGACTGGAATTGTGGAAACTCAGAAGTGTATTGGTTATTTTACTGATGTAAAATAACCTGCAGAGAAGGACTTGGGGGTTCTTGTGGACAAAAAGCTGGAGAAGAGCTGGCAATGTGCAATTGCAGGGCAGAAGGCCAACAGCACCCTGGGAAACATGAAAAACAGTGTGGCCAGCAGAGTGAGGGAGGGAATTCTGCTGCCCTGTTCCACCCTGGTGAGGCCCCACCTGGAGTGCTTCATCCAGCTCTCAGGTCTTCAACACAGAGAAGACAGGGACCTGTTGAAGCAAGTCCAGTGGAGGGCCATGAAGATGGTCAGATGGCTTGAACATGTCTCCTATAAAGACATGCTAAGAGTGTTGGGGCTGTTCAGGGTGAAGAAGAGAAGGCTCCAGGGAGACCTCATTGCAGCCTTCCAGCACTTAAAGGTGGCTTATAAAAAGAAGGGAGGGTGACTTTACATGGACAGATAGTGATAGTGCAAGGGGAAACAGTTTTAAATTAAAAGAGGAAATATCCAGATTATGTATTAGGAAGAAATTCTTTACTGTGAGGGTGCAACAGGCTGCACAGAGAAGTTCTGGATTTCCTGTCCCTGGAAGTGTTCAAGGCCAGGTTGGGCCCTGAGCAACCTCATCTAATGGGTAGCATCCTTGACCACAGCAGAGGTCTTTATTGTCCCTTCCAACCCAAACCTTTCTATGATTCTGTGGCCTCTGGAGGCCATGTTCTCCAGTCCCCCTGTCCAAAGTGAGTACCTAGAGCAGATTGTCCAGGCCTGACTCCAGACGAGTTTTGAATACTTCCAAGGATGGACACTACACAACCTCCCTGTGTAACCTGTGCCGGTGCTTGGTCACCTTCACAGTGAAGAAATGTTTCCTGATGTGCAGAGGGAACTTTCCATGTTTCAGTTTGTGCCCATCACCTCTGGTCCTGCCACTGGACCCCTGAAAAAAAGAGCCTAGCTTGTCCTTTCACCCTCCCTTCACACACTGAAGGCCTTGTCAAGGCTTCAATAATCTCAGTTCCCTCAGCCTTTCTTCACAGAAAGATTGTCCCACGCATAAGAGATGGTCCAAAACTTCCCTCATTTGTCTCATGACCATTGCAAGAACAGGGACTAAGACCCTGAAGACCCCAAGGGACTTTGTACAGGGGTTCTGGCCTGGTTGAAGTGGATGCTTGCCAAGTGATTGTTTGCAGGGGTGCTTGCTGTGCTGCCACGGTCATTGCTTTCGTTCCTGCTGGTGAGCAGGGACTTGTGAAGAGCAGCCTGTTCTGTACCTTACACCTGCTTCCCAAAGCAATGGGTCTCATCACAGTAGCCTAGGAATTTCCCCACCTCTTGGCCAACTGCCCCTTGCTTTCAAACAGACTATAAACGTGACTTTCTAAGTTGCTTTCTCTGAGAGATCTCCCCATGGAAGAGACCACCGGTGACCCCATCTCTTCCACTGGTAGCTATAACCCCCCCCTTCCTTCTCTCTCTCTCCTTTCTCCCTCTCCTTTATCGCATAACCCCTGTTGGCACTAAAATAAAGGTGCTTTATTGCTGTTATGATTTAAACTGAAATCCCTTGGTGTCCTTTTTGCACTCTGAGATCAAAGGAACCTCTCATGACTCCCGCTTGTGTTAGTGGATCGTGACACCATGCTACTAATTATCTTAGTTGTTTTATTTTTTTTTCTTAGTCCCTCTAGTTGTAATTAAAAACAGATGTATTAATACTTTCAAAGTTCTTCTGTTAGCTTTTCATTAATCACAGAGTTTTCAGCTGCTGATGTGAGCAGTTTGAAACCTGTGCTGCTGACAGACTTGCAGATTGCAAAGCTTACCTTTAATGTGTGAATGTCCAACACAGGCTAATTAATCGAATCATCGACACTTCACAACTTCCCCACCTTCATTCATATGTAGCAGAGGATATTGCATGCATGCATTTAGGGCCTGACAAGAATTTTAGCAGGAGCAGTGATGAGCTCTCTGTGGTGCTCCTACTCCATCAGTGAGAATGGTGTTCAAAACCTTGTCTGTAGAAATTCCACAAGACTGACATGCCAGCAAAAGTAAACTAGCCTTGTTATGATGTCAGTTTTGTTTTCACCTTCCCAGAGATGTATCAGGTTTTTAAATTTTTATTGCTTCTGTAAACTTTTTATGTCCTGTTTTAATTGCTTTCCTTATTAAACTCCTTACTCTAAAGAAAGCCCATGCAAACTGGCTTTTTAAAGTGAAGACTATTTAGAATGCATAGCAGAATCCACTCACTGTGTGTTCTCCCCAGGCCTGCAAGGCATTTGAGACAGTTTTAAAGTATATTTTTGTAACTCTCATTCTTGCTGAGTAGTCCACATATGAGTAACTTAGTAAGATAAAACCGCTGGCAAGTAATAAGAGAAAGAAACTGGATTAATATTGTGTAAGGATATTCATATGACAGTCATGTGGTCTGTTATACTTTCTTGTCCAGTTAGTTACTTTCTTTTAGAAATATTCACAAGTTTCTTGTTCAGGGCTGCTGTCTGAGCTACGAAAATGCCTGGGACTGTTTTTAGTAGATGGAATCTCAGATCATTCATATACAGAGTAAGTTTTTCACTTTTGTATGTGTCTTGTGATAGGCTGTTAAACATTGCAGTACATTTGTTCTTCATTGCATAGTAACAGGAACAGAAATAAAGTTGCATCAGTTTGATGCTAAATATTTGTGAAACAAAACCCAAGCATTGGTAAGAAATTGTGGCATTGATATACCTAAGAAAAACCACTATTTTAATTTTTTCTTACTGATATCTTGCAATATTTAAGTTGCTAAATATAAGCAAGTCTAGTAATTTCTTTTTCACTGTCATCCTTAATTCTGAGTTACATGTTCTAGGGCATAGGTGTTGGCACCATGTATCTGTAAGCAAAAGCTGCTCTGTTTTTTTTTGGCAGAAGCAATGAAGAATTTAGCAGCTTGGATCTACAAATTATATTTGCAGGAGAGCCCATAAAAGACATTTATTTGTATCACCAGGCAATTTATACAGATTGAACCCATATATTTTGATTAACAGAAGATTGTTTTCACACAAATTGTCCCACTTGGGTAAAGACCATGAAGGAAAACAAATCAGTTCCTGTAGACTGTGACAGTGTTTTCAACTCCTGTGGATTTTAAACATCTGCCATTTTTTAGGGTGGCTGAAGGAAATGTTTTCAAGCAACTTAGACCACTGGCAGAAATGAGACAGCAAATAATGTACCCCTAATGATAACATCAGTGAGCTTGCAAAGGAACATTTGAACTCGTCTTAAGTCACAGCTTTTTCAGGTGGAAGTTTGGGATTCTTGAGGGACCATTTTTGAGGGTCTGTGATAGCATACACAAGCCCTTTTTGCTTTTCATTCTCCTTTCTGCAGATAGATAGTAACATATCTGTGGCCATCTGCAGCTAATTAGAACATGAAAGGGTTCCTGAAGGACCACCTTTTTCACTGTCTTACCTTAACACCTGCTCAGATCAACTATGAAAGTCCTCAGGGAGCTGTAAAACTTCACTGTGGATTTTTTTACTGAGTCAGATACTTCCCTTTTCAGACTTTGAAAGGTTCACAGAACTTGTTCACTGCACTGGCTTATTCAACATGCATTTTGCCACATGTGGTTGTGCACGCCTCTCTGCCTGTTTCGGGAAGCAAGGAAGAGTGCTATTCAGATGAAAATCCAAGTTGTTTCACATGGAGCTAGGATGAAGCAGGATTTGCATTCTGTGCTTGTGTCTGGCTCCTTGGCACTGATTAGGATAGAGAAAGGAGCCAGAAACTGCCTGCAGAGCAGGACAGAAGGGAGTAGGAGGAGACTGTTCGGCTAGTCCAGGCATGAGAGTTGTGGATACTGTGCCTCATCACCTCCTCTGACTTATTTCTATTCCAAGGATGAAGAAAGCTTGAAAGGTTGGTGATTTTCCCATGAAGTAGATTCAATCAAAGATGCTCTTTCAGGGGACTAACCAGGGCTGCTTAAAAGTACTTCCCTGGTGCACTAACTTTTCTTTCAATAAGCAGAGGTACCAGGAGGGAATGGTAGATGAATCAAGCCTGAATTTCCATGGCTAACATCTATGCTTTCCAGGAATTGAGAGCAGTTAATAAATCTCAGATGGTTGCTCAGCAACTCCCAGGGTTGGTACCTTCTTTTATGCTGAGCTGCAGAATGCATTGGTTTTGGCTAAATGTGTCCTTGGAAGAAACATTCTTTGCCCAGAGAACAGATTGATGTGACCTCTGGAAATGAGAGTATTGCCCAGAGCTGAATAAACTCAGTTTCAGAATTAGAAAGCTTTTTTGTGTTTTCTTTTCCTCACAGCTTCAGGCTCCAAGGAACTCTTTCTTCAGGAGTCAGATGTCTCAGTTTCCCCTGTGTCCTCATGCAATAAATGAATGCTGTTTTGACTGTGAGTTTGAGTTGTGATAAGCCAGTGTGTATGTCACAGGAAGCAGCCTGAGACAAAGTCTGCATTTGAAACCAGGATTTTAACTGCGTATTTCAATTTAGATGTTAAATATTTCAGATAAAAATACTTGTAAAGTATTTTTTAAATAGTAAAGTAAAGAGGTTTACTCTGTGTTGCCATTTCCTTTAGATGCTTTTCAAAGCAACTGTTTGTATGGAAGAGATTGCATAAAATTAGCAGCAGTTTCCTGTATTGATAATTTCATCCCTGACTGTTGCTTTTGTTCTGACATTTGTACCTGAATTCTTATTAACTTAGTGTAGGCTGCCAGTGTTACATTATTCAATAGGGAATTATTATTAGGTATTCCAGCAGAAAAAACCAAACATAAAATCAAAAGAACAACGACAGAAAATATATTTTCATTTTTATTTTTTATTTCTCTTCTTAGCTCCTGTAAGGCTCTACAGTGAATCAGTGTGTCTCTATCCAGGCAAGTTCTACTTACTTGCATGGTCACTTGAAATATTTTTTTTCCACTGATAGGAACTGGCAGCTCCATGCCTTTGGCTCTTGCCTGAGAGTTAACTGTAAGTTTATGTGAGATATTACACACAGACAGGGATAGTTCTTAGCTCTGGATAGCAAATAATTGACAGGATTTTTGTAGAAATGCAAGTTAGCTAAAAAGCAGCTCGAGTACATTACAGTTTTGATCTCTGACAACTGGAAACAGATGAGCCTCTACTCCATGTTCTCAGCAGAGGTTCCCCTCCTCGTTTCTTACCTGCTGTGGCAGAACAGGTCAGCCAGAGAGCTGGCACATCTTCTTCCCTCTCTAATTTGGGGAGAAAAATGCACCTAAGGGCAGCGCTGTATTTTGAGGCCCTGGCTGCTGCCTCTCGTGTGCCTTCTGTCCCACCATGAGTGCGGTGATGCTGAGCTCAGAGGTGTGTGAGCAGAGCTGTGGTTTGTTCACTCTTGTAGCCTTCTCTTGGCAGCACGTGGCACAGTCCAAAAGGGCAGGAGGTGGAAGGCAGGTGAGAAGGGCCCTCATGCCAGCCTAGCAGGGCTGTACCTGAGCTCTGTGACACAGAGTCACCTCAGAGATTGTGCTCTCTGCAAGAATGAGACCACAGACAGGGCTCTAACACTGTCTTGCCTTTTTCTGCCCAGTTACTGCAACCAGTCCACAGGGAGAGCAGGAAAAAAGGAAGTAAAAGAACTAAACAAAAAATGGAAACCCCTCTTCCCAGACAGTTTGCCTGGACCACCGAGAAAGCAGACAGTACTTTGTGCAAGGCACTGTGTTGGAGGAACCCAGGTGCTGTGGTGAGGAGTGCAGCTTTCAAGCTTACTTAGGGATTTGGGAGTTCTGGAAACTTCTCTCAGTGTGTATGTAGGTGGTTCCTGCCAGTCTGAGATAGACAAATCATTGTTAAAAGAAACTGAATTTGGTCTTGCTTTTACATATCTAGCCTGCCCTAATAAAGGCAGTATGTTTGTGTTTTAGATGTGGCATCTAAATGAAAACACAAGCTACTGTTCTGTCTTTTTTTTCTTGATTTCAGAGGCTGAGCAGTTGACTGGCCATAGAACCTGAAATACAAGTTTAAATCAGACTTATCAGTTTCTGGTTTGTTTTTTTTTATTATTTTTTGGGATGTTGCTTTTATTTTTTTGTTTGTTTGCTTGTTTTGGTTTGGGTTTTTTTGTATACTTTACAAATATGATGTACTTTATGCTGTTTACATAGTCCCAGGTGCCTCATCATATTAGTTTGCCTGCTACAGTAGGGAAAAATGGCTGTTTACTTTGGGAAAAAAATAATAATTTTTAAAATCAGTTCTCTTATTAACTTAAATCTCAATTCAGAGACGTATCACTTTATATAATCAAAGTAAATGCTACAACGAATACTGAGAAATTTACAAATTTTAAGCAGAAGCAACACTAATTAGTTTTTATTTCTAAATGTTGACAGCAAATATTAGTTCACAAGTAATAGCTCTTTCTGCTTTCTCAAATTAGCCTTTTAAAATAGTTACTTTGATGATATTACTCATTGTCAAGTTGTATCTTAAATATTGCAGTTAAAATGGGTAAAATGCTGGTCCCTTTTCTCTGCATGGAATTCTAAAAAGCTTTTGCAGAGACTTCACAAAAAAACCCAGCTTTGAGCAAGAGCAAGTCATGGGCAGGATCAGCAAACTAAGTTGGAAACACCGAAGTAAAAATACTGGGTTTATTGTGGTACTGCCTGACAAGTTCTGCCAGCCTTCTTAAACTGCTTGGTGCGTAAGCAGTACTGGAAATCTTGACTCCAATTAATTCATGCAGATTGCAATTGTTCTTTGCACTTAAACCTTGACCCAAAAGGTGTGCCTTTTTGTGTGATAATGAGATCAGTCTCGTGGTTCCCAAGACTTGAAAAAAAAATTCTGCAGTATAAACAGATAACAAAAATTATCATAATGAAACCAACGCTTCTAAAAGCAGACAAAGTACCAAGTCCATGCAATTTGCTATCATACAAAAAGCTGTGGAATGAAAAAGATCAGTACTCATTTTGGGGCCCTGTTACAAACAAGGTGCTTTGTTGAGTTTTGCTGGTTTCGAGCAAACAAACCTTTTTTAAATATTTGGAGAAGATTGAGTCTGCTTCCTGAAAAACTGAAGCCAAAGTCTGAGCTGATTTGATTTGAAGTTAGGTCATCAACTCTTAAGCAATTTTAAACATAGCAGGTAGGAATTTATTTTCTTTTATTTCAGATTTCTGTAGTTTCCTTTTTTCCTTGTAATGTAAGAAATAATGGTCATGCTTCTTTATCTGTTAAAAGAAATAGCTATACCATTTATGCTATAGAAACACTTGTGTATCCGGTTACTGCCAGTTTTCTTACAACTGTGGCCAAAGAGTTCCTTCTGATTTTGTGGCTCAAAAGTGCAAATGTAGGTAAAGAGAGAGTTTTGTTGCTTCTTCAATAAAAATGAGGTGCGGCCTTTTTTTGTGTGTGTTCAGTAAGAAGTATGTCAGTTGGGAGAATAAAAGATATAGTTCTGTACCATGAATATGACCAAGCTTCCACTGAACTTTCAGGTGTGACTGATTGATTTGTGGGGGAAATGGGAGTTGCTTAGTATGACTGAAAAAATGATTGTGGAGCAAGCACAGGGATTTGTTTGTAGAAAAATTGGATACCTTTACTAACTGCTTCTCTTTTGGCTTAAAGAGGGCCCTGACAGAGGAGAAACAGTTGTTTCACACAAGGGCTGGGTGTTTCCCAGGTTCACTCTCAAGCAATGTTTAAACAATTTGTTGATACCTGTGAGCTGCCAGCACTGTTGTTTGTGATATTACTATGAGTTTTGCAATACTTTACTTTCCCCCTCCTCTCTCTTTTATTTTTTTTAAAAATAAATGCTTCTCCTCCTGCAGTTCTGTTATATGTGTTTAAACCAAATACAATCTAATTCTGCTAAAATTAGGAAAGGGAGGAGGAATTCAAACATTTTAACTGACTGCATCCTGAAGACAAATTAGGAATAACTCAAAATACTCTCAAATATGAAATGACTTGTGGTTTAGCCTCATATCATTGTTCGTATGCCTCACATTTTGGCGATGATTGTATTTTGGTGGTTTAAAATGATGTCTGAAGAAGAGAGTAGGAAAATTATTAACGTTCAAAGGCAGACTGGATTTCTATGGTGATGTATTAATACCAATACATCCCTCTTTGCACTGACATGAAGTGCACATAAATGAAGTGATTCCTCTTGTCCGCCTGATGGATTGTTGCCTTAAGAGTAAGGCTAACTTTTCTGTTGCATTAAGAGGAAGGAGATTTGGCACGAAATAACCCTCCTTTGGTCCAGCTGGATCTCAGGTATCACAGGGACTTGGGACAGCTGAGTGATAGCCAATTTAGCTCTGCAAGTCCAGGTATGCTCAGTAAGAACCATCACAGTTACAGGTGCAAAAACAGTGCAATTCACTGTAAGGCTGGTTGTGCCCAAAGAGCTTTTGCAGCCAGATCTGAAGTCTGGTGGCATACAGTAACTCTTAGGGCCAAGTACAAAACAGTGCCATTTATTGAGCAACAGAAATGCAGGTTGTTACTGGACTGCTGGTGATAAATACACCACCTGAGAAGCATGTGTGAATACACAAAATATGAATTATACAGCTGGTGACAAAGACATTAAATTGCCAGATGGCTCTATAGGGCTAAAGTATGATCACAAATACACAAATTTCTAAATTTCCCAAAGAAGCACTCAGTATAGTTGAGTGTTCAAGTTCTATTTCTTAGTCATTCACAAAGGTGGAGTCTCCTTTAGCCTCCTGCCTCACTTAAGCTGTATCTATATTTTTCTCTTTGAGAGAGGGGAAAAAGTGAAAAGTTAAAGGTGATGTCATTCCACATTTGAGTGTAGTTTGAGAGACTGCAGTCATTCATGTAAAGTATATACAGGTTTTAGTCTGTTAGCATGTGCAGAGGCATGAAAAGTAATATGTATTTTGAGTTAGTTAAGCAAAGGTCAGTTTTTGCTCACCATTTGGGTCATTCCTGTGGCTTTTAGCTTCACTGTTTTAAACAGGGCAAGGCCACAACACCTCTGTGCTGTTCCACCCTTTGTTTCATGCCTCTCTTAGAATGATACATCAAGCTCCTTCAGTGTTTCTGCTCCGAACGTGTGCAGCACTTTGTTCCTGGTGAACTGTAGCCAACGCATGTACTCCTTCCCACTGAACTTTGTTTTTCATTCTTTTTCCCCACACAGATTAAAGAAATATGACCCTCTAACCTCCCAGTCCCTATTTTTTTCTTTCAACCCAAGCATCTCACATTTCAAGGCATTTTTAAGATTATTTAAGATACTTTCTTTGGTCATGGAAGCAGAAGGATTAGACACAGGCCAGAATAACCTATAAAGCCAAGGGTGAATGCACCTTGGAAACAAAATTTATATGAGAACACACTGTTCTTGTGTGTTTATATTGTAGTCTGATAATGAGGGAAATACAAAGGGCAAAACCCATGTTTGATCAGCTTTGAGCCTTGAAATCAAAGAGATTTAATTTTCTTTAATGTCCTGTGTTTTCTGATGTGAAAATGCAGACACAGTTGCTGGACACTAGCAGAAAGGTGCAAAGGCAGTAGGCGTGTTTTCTACTTGTTCTCTGAATTTCCTACTACCAAGGCAGAATGACTCCTCCTGGTGAAAATCCTAAGCTCTGCAAAATCCTGCCTTAAACCAGATGGTACTGTTATCAGACGAGAAGGGCAATATTGCCTTTCCTATTTCAGCCTTAAGTAAAATGCTCACCCTCAGTCTACAGCTGACAGAATTAGCTTAGACTCTAAAGGGGAAATTAATTGAGACAGAATGGAGAAAATAACTTGGAAACCAATAGCAGTCTGTTGGGGTGCAGAAGCAGCAACAGACAATTGCAGAGGTTAATTCCAAGCATCTGCCTCACTTCCCTGGCAGACATTGCCAGCCTTGAGGTGCCAATACTGGATCCCCTCTTGAAACTGTCTCCTGAATCATAAGAGAGTTGTGCAGCGATTGAGGTGGGGCAGAACCTCTGATCTTTCAGTCTCATGTATTTATGTAAGTAGGAATTACTTAGCTTTAAAAGATTCTCAGTGGTTTCTGCTTTGTGCCTGGTGCCTCTTCTCCAAGAGCTGCTTGAGACTCTGTCAGCTGCACAGGTTTCTTTTGCCACTGCTCTGCTCCGGCCCACAGCTAAACCAGGTATTTAAAGTGGTTAAAATATATCTTATGTCCCTTTTGTCTGAGAAGCTATAGCAACCTTTTTTTCTCCAGCCAAATCCTTCTTTTTAATGCGGATAAATGTCTTGTAAACTGAATGTGCTCAAAGCACAACTTCATGTGTTTCTTGTCTATCTCCAAATCAATATTCAGGACTCTGCTGAAAGCAAAGGACTGTGGGTCACTAAACAAGAATTTTTTTCCATTGCTGTTAGAAACAAACAGAATTTTATCTTAGGTTTCTTCAGAAGTTGGGGGGGGAAAAGGGTGACTGAAGGGAATTGGAGAGAAGATTCTTATTCAACATCTTGTTATTCTGTCTTCTGTTATTCTATCTAAGCTGAACTATGCTGGTAAACCTGAAATGAAGGAAAAAAAACCCAACAACCCTAAGTTGTTTTTACAGACTTTTTCATCACAGGTAGTTTTGAATATTAGTTACCTGCAGAAACATGCTCAGTTTGGTTTGGTATTTTTAATAGCAAAGATACTGTCAGAGATGAGTGGATCAAATATGTGTTTTATTGATGGCCAGAAACTGGAATTCCTCTTCCCTTAGAAAATTAAGAATTTGAAATTGCCATTATTTAAATTAGAACTTTAGAGCTGAATTTCTGAATATCTTTGATTTGGGATGAGAGGCCTGTTTTGTTTTAGAATTATGAATATTAGTTTTAAACTTTTTATATGTATTTAGTATGTAGACTTAGCTTTGGTATTTAAACATGTTGTACTGAAATTTTTCACAGAACTGTATGATTTTCAATTTTTCATTTCAGAACCAATTAAAATCCGTAGTTCCTGAAATTATTTCACCTTTAGCACAATTTTCTTTTTCAATAAAATGTTTGAACTGAAGTGAGGTGTGACTCTAATTGGTTTGATATATGCAGAACAAACACAAACACTTTAACCTTTGTAGTAATTCTCTTTACAAGGGACATTTCTCAAAATGTTTTCAAAATAGCCCTTTATAAAAGTTTAATATTATCACTGATTTTTTTATATTAATACAATGATACAGAATAATGCTGCAGCCATATTTAGAGTTTCACTTCTTTGGCAGAAGACCTTCTTTTTCCAAGAACTGAGGATCCATAGCTGTGTGGAAGTTATGATGGGGAGACAAGCTAGGATGCTAATGTCCTGCATGGTGGCTTTCTGAACCATTCTCTATGTGGCAGGGGTGTGAGGGGTGTACCTCTGCCTTTGGAAGTCAGACAAATCTGAATTTGTTCTGTCATTGTCTTTTGGTAAAGCTAGCTGATGGTAAAAAGGCATTATAGAAGTTATAAATATTATATTAATTATTTTGTCAAGTGGAGTGTCTGTAATTTGTCTCACAGGTTTTAGTAATGTGACAGAGATATGTTGAGGTTTTGACCCTGTGTGCTAACCTCTGCACAGGAGTAAATTTGTTAGTTTTTCCAACAAGTCCAAGAGATTCTGATTAAATTTAAAACAATTATTTTAAGGCTTGCATGTGCAGTGATGTAACTGCACAGGGAGGGAGGGTGGAAATTGCTAATAAAAAAATAATAACATCTGTTTTATTTTATAAATTTTATAAGCACATAAATGTGTGGCCCTGTACAGCGGTGCCTTCAGAAGTGCACTGCACTACTGTGGACTTGAGAACTTACCATAGGGCTGTGAATTCGCTGTGGGCAATCCCAGAAAAATATATTCAGGCTTGGCTCAAAGCACTTCTAGTGGTGGTACCTGTTGTGTGTCTGGCTGTCTAAATTAGATGTTCCTGTTGTTGCCCAGAGAATTTATGGAGAATATGTTTTATGTCTTGCCTTTCTGGCACTAATTGCTCATTTAATTTTGTTTGGTTCATTAGTTTTTAGTAAAGGTTGCTGATGGTAAAGAGGCACATTTTAGAAAGTGTAAATATTGTACTCACTCTTTTGTTTTCCCTCTTGAAACAAAGAATGAATGTTCTTGTGCCCTGAATGAGTGAAAGACCTTTGGTCTAGGAGCCTTATCTAATTAGGTAATCGTGGGCATGTTTTCAATGTTAGAAGGGACTTAATTTTATCCAAGAAACCCCTGGTAATTTCACAGAAGGAGGAAATGGAGCAGCGTTTTCCCTGTGTAGGAGCTGTGATTGTGCACATGGCCACAAGGAGCTAATGCCTGTCTGTGTGGGCTGGTTACGCTCTGGCTGCTGCACACAGGTCATGTTTGAGCAGCTTGTGAAAGGCAGCCTTGGCCAAGCCTGCTGCAACGCCGTGTGCAGAGATCAGCAGTGCCGAACGCAGTTTGGAAAGCACGAGGGATGCCAATTGGTGGGAAACATTTAAACTGGCAGGGAGAGCAGGTAGCTGAGTGCAGCCAGCAGCCTACATAAGGATCACAGGTTCCATCTGGGATTTTGTGATGAATGCCTAATAAGCGCATGGATTAGACGGGCAGAACTCTTCAAGCTGTTGTAAATGTAGCTGAAAGAAGCGTGGCTTGCGGGACACCAAATAACTGCTCTTGTAAAACTTTCCTTTGGCATTGCAATATTGAAAGTCCAAGAAAAAAATGGAGAGAAAACTGGACAATAAAATGAAAAGGGAACTGTCCTACTTAGCTACTTTAAACGACAGAAACATATCCCTGGTGTCTATTCGTAAGCAGCAGGCAGCTTGTGATGTGCCCGAACTACTGATTATTGGTGAAAAGTCCAAGACGGCATCTCCGGTAAAAGCAAGTAGTAACTTGCAGAAAGAAGAGAAACTTTTGCAGAGTTACTCCATGGGAATGACAGAAATCAATACAGTTGGAAAACAGGTCAGTGAGCGCTGGTGTGTGTGTGTGTGTGTGTGTGTGTGTGTCTCTGTGCGTGCATGTTGGGAGGGACGTGGTGTTTCTGAACTGGTGGATTTAAAACAAAGCATGTTGGACATGGGTTGTATATTAAAGGAGGTTAAACCTTCTTTATCTAAATTGTCTCGATCCCCAGCATGGATGCCAGCCCCATAACAAGCATGCTAAGTCCTCTGGGGATCCTCTGAAAATAATTGAAACTAGATGTTAATGATGACTTATGCCATAGAAGCTAATGAGCATTGTTTCAGCTCCACCTCTAATAACACAGAGTGGTGATTCCTAGGAAGGAAACATAATAGTATTTCTCTTGAACTGCAATTGCTCCAGTAGTTTAACAGAAGCTCATACTAGTTTGGAATAACAGAAACTCCAGAAACATTAAAAGGTTCTTATTGTAGGTAAGTAGTTTATTTATATCTACTAAGTGGGTGCTAGTGAAGTGTTGATAAATACATCTGTGTAACTTTTTTTTTAATTCAGTGTTGTATATAACTGATATTTTTTGAGATTAACTGCTGTGGTGAAGAGACTTACAAAGATCAATGCTGATGGAAACATGATGAGGTTCATTATTTTTAAAAGAGTTTTGCTGTTTAAAATATATGTACACTGAAGTAATGTAGTTTGGATCCAGGAATATTGTGAATATATAAGGAAAATAAACTCTCAGAACAAAGCTCAGTTGGTTTGGAGTATGGTACTAATAATGCCAAAGTTGTAGGTTTGAGTCCTGCATGAGTCATTTGCTGAAGAGTTGGACTTGATGATCCCTGTGGGTCCCTTCCAGCTCAGAATGTTCCGTGATTCTGTGTTTTCATGTTCTTTGAAACTATGTGTACTTAGAATGGCTCAAATAGTGTCAGGCTGGAATTAAATAACAGCCAGAAGACACCAAATATATCTGAAAGCTTTTTCTGCCTCAAGTTACTTCTTGTCTTATAAATGTTTGGTAGAAAACAATCATGACATAAATGACTTTGTTCTACCAAAGGATCTCTTTTCTGTATTCAGTTCATAGGGATATATATGTTACTTGTACTGATGCTGTAAGGAACATCACAAAGAGGTTTGCCTTGTTTTAATTCTAAATTAGAAACATTTTGTTTACAGCAAGCCTTTTCCCTTTCCCATAAACCAAACTTGGTTTACACAGCTCCCTTTAATTTAAAAGTGCCTGTTAAGGCCTCTGAGGTTAGGCGTCATTTTAGTAAGACTCGCTGCAACTGCCTAAATCTTTCCCTATCCTCTGTACTGTTAGAGAAGCCTAATCCCAGATGGGGAATAGCAGTCCCTTGGCAGAAGAATTAGTAGAATTAACTTAGTATTTTGGAAACAAAAGCCTTATAAAGGCTGCTTTGTAGTAATATTCTCATTGAATCTTGACATTGAGGTTTAGAAGGTGTTCTTTCCCTCATTTAAGACTCAGGAACTGTTTGAAAAATATCAAATTGTGTTGCAAGTAGTTACTGAATATAGTAGCTACTGATATTTGTTAATCTTTGTTTGGGAGAGGAGAGGAGAAAGAACAACCAGTTATGATCTAATACATTTAAACAATATGCTCTAACGAGATACACTGAAAAACGTTGAGAAGGATGAGGAGTGAATTTCTGGCTACTCTGTGTGACAGAGTGCTGCTGTTACAGGCACAAAATTGAAGACTCGTGACCTTTGATGTTTTTGTGGCTGCTCTGCCCTCATTTTGTTGTTCACTGTCTGCCTATAATAAACTGGGAAACATCTCAAGCATTTAATTATTAGTGTGTGGCTTTTCAGTTGTGTGCTGCTGCCGCCTGAGTCCACAGCCATGAATCAGGCAGTTGTGAAAGAAGGAAGTAGGGAATGTAAAACACAGATAAGATAATTCTTCGGGCAGTTGTGTGCTCAAAGGTAAGAGGGCAATTTCAGCCCACAGGGGTACAGGGAAAAGAGCAGCCCAAAACTTCAGGACATAGTGGATGAGAGGTTCAGTGACCTCCAGCGTTTGTGGATGAGCAGGCAGGGAGAGGCAGAGGGGGGAGGTGCTGAGTGTGCCGGGCCCCATCTCCTCCCTAGCTGATTTCCTGGCATCACTTTGAGGAGCCTGGTGCTTGAGTTTTAGGATGTGAAAGTTGCCATCCCTGCAGGCCAGGCAGAGGAGGGCAGGAAAGCAGTGCCAGCCAGTGTTGTTGTCGGAACAGACATGACACAAAGCAGATCCTTAAAAAAAGTTATCCAAGTTTTTTTATTGTGCTCATACATAGCGTTTTTACACCCTTCTGACCCCATAGGGCACCCCATCTTGTTTGCCATCATCACACCACCCTCAAGTCCATTGGTGGAAGCAATGTTTTGAGAAAGCATCCCCAAAAATCCAAAATACAGATAGATCCTGTTTTTCATGGTGTTTTTCGCAGCACAGATGTTCTTTGTTTTCTTCTACCTTTATCTTCTTTCTCTTCTTCTCACTGACATACAGGAATTCTGCTGGCTTCTTCTTTCTGTTGACTCTTTCGCTTCACCCAGTGTGAGCCCTCTCCACAAGCCAAGGCAGGAGAGCTGTGCTGGATGAGCAGAGAGGAGCAGTTCTGTGCTGGATCTTGGTGTGGGTGATGCTCAGGGAACTGTGGAGTGCACCTCTCACAACTTCTGCCTTGTGCTGCAGAGACCAGGAGCGTTATACTGGCATTTTGGAGGTGGCTGCATCTCTTGGGAAGAGAAAAACGTAGAGGGATGGCTTTCCTGGTGACAGGCCCTCCCACCAAGTGACCATGAAACACAGCAATGGAGGCAGCATGGGGACTCAGCCATTGGTGGCTGGTGGCTGGGCTGTGAAGCCAAGGAAGGCACAAACCTTATGGAGCTCACAGCCATAGTGTTGCATCCATTCTCAAGACATGGCTCACCATGTGTGAGGATCTTACCCAGTGCTGTGGTTTCCTTTGGGTTTTTTTCTGAGTTCAGTTGTTTTTCTCAGATTTATTATGTATCCCTTCACTGCTTGAACTCTCAGCCTTTGCATATTTGAATGGGAATATCCAGAAGAAGGAGCTTGTTTTGGGGGACCATAGGTAAGCATGATGCTGGCCCTCTAAGGGTAGCCCTCAATGGGGTGGGTTTTCTCCACCAGCCATACAGACCATGGGCAAGGACTACCTTTCCCAAATGGACCAGCCATGAAATGGATGCTATGATGCCAAGAGCTCTGTGCCAAACCAGGGCTCGAGACTTGGTGCTTCCAATCCAGCAGCATCTCCCTGCATATTCCTTTTGGATGATCTTCCTGCTGGCTGGAGGCAGTCAGAAAGGGGAGCATGAGCCTCTGCCTCTTCCAGCTGTTCCCAAGCCCTGCTTTGCCCCAGGACAGGTGTGTGTGCCACAGCTCCTGACAGGGACATCAAGGGCTGTTCTACATGCTTTGTTTCTTGCTTTGAAATCCTCATACTGGGACTAGGGCTTCAGATGCCACACTTCTGCACATTTGCTACTCATCTTGGGTCTGGTTCAGAGCTCCTCCTGTAGATGCAAGTGTTTTCCAACCAGTTCTGATGCTTTCTTTAAAGCTCCCTCCATCTGCTTCTGATTCTGTGTCAATGATTTCTCAAATCATTGACACAACTTCTCAAATTTCTTCCTTTTTTTCTTTTTTTCTTTGTATTGTTTCTATGAGCTTCATAACTTCTTTGTGTCAGGATTCTTAGCTTTCAGAGTAGAGACTCGCTGTGCTGTGGGCTTTCAATTCCAACTTTTACATGCAGAACAAAGGAGGGAAAGAATTGTCATAATTTCATGTGTAATTATTTGCATATTATTCACATAGATACTGTAAAAATATGCATGAGACTGGTAGAGCAAACAGAAATCTGGTGGAAATCTGCTCTTTAAAGTGAGCCATTCTCTTTTGGTGTGAGAGACAAAAGAGTAATTACAGCCAGTTCTTTCATACCTTTCCTTCTGGATGTAGAGTTAGATGCATTTTCATTATTTTGTTCGTATTTCTCTCTGGGCAGAAAAAAAGCAGAAGGTACTCAGTCCCAATGCCTGAGAGTCCCAAGCACCTTTTTGGGAATTTTTGCCATTTTGGTGGTGACTGCTTCTCTGGTCCTCTTGCAATAGTATTTCTGAATTACTGTACAGCCTTGCAGATGCCATTTGATGAGTGGGTGTTAGCTGGTATCAAGAAACCCTTTTCTGAGACCCAGCATGTGCCCAAGGAAAACTATGGACACATTTCTGTATGCCTCATCTTTGTGTCCTTACATGAATCTGCTGTTTTCCTCTTGTCTGGTATAGAAGCACCCTTCTTGCAAATACACACATAGATGTATTTCTGCCTATTCCATTTTTGGGGTTCTTTTGAAGCTGTTAAAAACAATACTAAAGGTTTTGTAAATACTTTATTTGTACCTGTGCACATTTCTTGGTTTTGAAGGGAGATTCTTCAATGTCTTGGCACTTGTGTTTGTGGTTTTTTTTTAAGGGAAAGAAGCTTTTTAATTTTCTTATATCTATATCCCCTCTCTATTTTTTCCTTGCTATTTAAAATTTTGTGTGAAAGGATTTTTCTCCTACAGAGCATAAGCATCAGGTATCAAAGTATCAAACAAACTATTTTTTGTCGATTCTTCTGAATGCTGGGATAGCTTTTTATGCAAAACAAAAAGCAGTGGCCAAGTTTTGAAGTTTTTGTGGCTTACAATGCATTGAAATAGTGGAATCAGTCCTTGCTTTTATGTTCTTCAAAAGACTGGATAATGAGAAATACTCTCTAATCTTTTTACACAATTAATTTGAATTGCTTTTATGTCACGGGGTACCTAGGAAAACTGAGACAATTAGTGAGCATGGGGGTGGAGGGAACACAGTGGAGGACATAGGGCCTGTGATGGTTCCTGAGTTCCATCTGCAAGGGGTGGCCAGACAGGCAGTGAAGCAGAGAGTGGAAGACGCTCATCTCCTCATTCTCTGTTTCACCAAAAGATGCAGAAGGCAAAATACCTTTGTCCTGTGAGCCAAAGTACATGCACAGGGTGAGCTTCTGTAATTGTCACACAGATTTCACTGGCTTTTTGATAAGAGCAGGCCACTGTGAGCAGTGTCCTTGGGGAACTGGGGACAGGGAAGAGGGGGGGATGGATAATACTCACGTAACACTTCTTGAGGCAGAATTTACAATAAATGTGAGTTTGCGTTTAGGCTGCATCTGAAATGTGGTGGTTGGGAGACTGTTTTCAAATGTGATTTTTTTCCCCATATGCAAGGACAGGTTATTATTTCAAATTGTGGGAAGTTATAACAATAGGAGGACACAAGAATGGGGGTGTCTTGGTTGTCTTTGCGTGGTGCTTAAACAGGACACCACATTGGCAGGGAAGTCTGACCAACTGTTAATATTTTGTTCTGAGAGGAGGTGCCTGTGGCACATTTCCATGTATGTTGGCGATTTCACAAACTTAAGGGAAGGGAAGTGCAAGGAGAGCAGTGTCCTGGGTGCTGCCAGGCCTGTGGGAGGAGGAGGCAAAGGGGATGCCAGGATAAAATATTCCTTTGACTCTTCTTCCCCAACATCTCTGGAGTGCAGCCATGAGGCTGAGCAGAAGGGGAGGGAGCAGGAGGGAGAGTTTGCTCTGAGGATAATTGAGGGGCTGCACCATAATCTTGAAGAGTTGAAATTGCTCATTCCTCTTCCTGTTCTAACAAATACAGTATAGAAAAGGCTGAAAGCAAATTTCTTGTCTTAAATTTTTGCTGTTTTGGTTGTGACCCCAGACCTCATTATTCCCAAGCTGTCTAAGCGTAAAACAAAATCAAGTTAATGAATTTTGAATACTGCATCAAATGAACTGGATGCAGTCTAGTGTTATTAAGCAGTCTAAACGCTTCTCATCCATGCTGTGGTATTGAGAAGGGAGTTTTCTCGTGGGTTATAGGAACAGGATCTGCAGTACTGAAGCTGATCCAGTGGGCCCTTCTCCAGGCTCTTCCTGCAGTAATGCCCAGCATCAAGTGTTTTATTGGATGTCAGAGTGGCCAAGGCTTTGCAGGCAAGAGAACAGATTAATCCTAGTAGTTTTCATCTAGATCTATTTAAAGTTGCTTTAAATCATGGACATGAATTTTCATGTTCTTTCCATGAAATCTGACAATCTAGGACTTGTCCCTGCCCTTTTCAATCTTGATTATCATATGGCTCCAGCAATTTTAGATAGAGTCTGTGCCCTCAATAATTGTTCTGTGAGAAGCATTGAAACTTTTTTTTTAAAAAAATATTTATTTTCAGTTAAATTGAGTGCGTTCATCTGCAGAGTTCCAGTATTGCAAAGCCCAAGATCTGACTGAGAAATAGTTCACTTCTGGCTGGCCTGTTTCAGTACAGGCCATCCTGAAAATCAGTGCTGGATCAAATCAGTGAGTTACTGTAGCACTCTTAGGTGTCTCACAAGTAGGCAAATAAAATTAAACCATAGTGAAAATATCTGCTTACACTTCTGTGTCTTTCAAGGTCTTTGTTAGATACAGATTTCAAGTTAAAAGGGTTATATATTAAATGCAGAGAACCCAGGCCTTTGTGTGCATGCATCATGCAGCTGACCCTCCCTGCATCAACTTGTTTCAGGCTTCTGGAAACATAGTGTTTCTGTTTTCTTGGGCTTTTTGGTTTTTTTTTTTTTTTGGTTTGGTTTGAACTCCTCCTGGGAAGTAGCAGGCTGGCCAAACTGGGCCAGTTTATGACCTTTTTGGAGAGGCAGTCAGCACACTGTGACCCACTGAGCCAGTGACATTGTGCTCTAAAGAGCAGCTCAGTCTGTGTGATGGACATGTGCTGTGGCTGCTGAGAACTGAAGTTTTAAATTACTTGGTTGGGGTAGGAATACTGAATCAATTCTGCTTTTATATCCCTAGTCAGTATTTTCTAAATTGCTGCTCAAAAGACTGTCACAAGCCTGATTCATCATCATGGGCATAACTCACTGATGATAAATATTCAAAGTGTAAAATAATGTTGTAAAGGGTTTTGGCCATCTTGACTAACTTGAGAGCGCTTCTACTATGTGCTTGTGAAGCACATATGAAGCATGTGTGCATATGAAGATTGTTGTTGCTTTTACAAGGCTGAAGATACAAGCATTTATTTTTACTTTTCCACTTTCTCCTTAGGCTTTGCCCAACATTGATTCTCCTCCTGGTTGTGAGCTGAACCCTACAATGAAACATAATTTTGCGTTTGACAACATGGGCTATGAGGAGAGCTCTGAAACCATGCCCTCCCCACCTTCCCAAGAGAATACTGTGGTAGTCAACATTGTGGGAATGACTTGCCAATCATGTGTGCAGTCAATAGAAGGCCGAATTTCCAAGGTGAAGGGCATTTTAAGAATTAAAGTCTCCCTTGAGCAGAACAATGCTGCTATCAAGTATCTGCAGTCAGAAATAAGTCCTGAACAGATTTGCCAGGAAATTCTGGATATGGGCTTTGATGCCAACATAGCAGAAGAGAAGTTGACAACAGCCACTGTAAATTTGCCGAGCTTGAAAGAAGCAGTAGTTAAACTTCGGGTAGAAGGCATGACATGCCAGTCCTGTGTCACCACCATTGAAGGAAGGATTAGGAAACTGCACGGTGTAACAAAAATCAAGTTGTCACTTGATAACCAAGAAGCAATTATTGCTTACCATCCTTACATCATTCAGCCTGATGACCTCAAGAGCCACATCAGTGACCTGGGGTATGACTGCACCATTAAAAGTAAATCAGCTCCTTTGAAGCTGGGTGCCCTTGACCTCCAGCGTTTGCAGAATGCAAACCCCAGGGAGACACCTGCAAGTCTCAAGAGTGATGGGCTGGATCCGCTGGTCACCGAGATGGGTAGCACAGCAACAGTGACAGTACAGATAGAGGGCATGCACTGCAAGTCCTGTGTCAGGAACATCGAAGGAAATATATCAGATCTTCCTGGAATAACAAGTATTAAAGTGTCTTTGGAGCATAAATGTGCTGTGGTACAATATAGCCCAGATTTAATCACCCTGTCAGCTTTGCTGCAAGCTATTGAATCCCTTCCACCTGGAAACTTTAAAGTAAGCCTCCTAAATGATTCAGAAGCAAATAAAGCAGCACCTCCCTCAGGTACTTTCACATACAATGTCATCAGACAGCCACCACAAGGTACGATGGCTGTTATTAAGATTGATGGCATGACCTGCAATTCCTGTGTACAGGCCATAGAAGGGGCCATAGCACGGAGGCAAGGAGTGCAGGATGTAGCAGTTTCTCTAGCTGGTGGTACTGGGACCATACACTACGATCCAGCTGTCACTAGTGGAGAAGAGTTAAGAGCTGCCATAGAAGACATGGGATTTGATGCCTCTGTGCTGACAGGTAACTTTTTTCTTCTGCGGGTCACATGCCAAGGTGGGTCTTGCAACGTCGGCATTGAGATTCCTTTCTGGAGAGAAACTCTTAAAGCATCACATTGACACTGTCTCTTCCAAATGCTTGGCCTGATCTGACCTCCCTTAGCAAGGGATAGAGGTTCCAGCTGTAAATCACCTTGTTTCAGCCCTCAGTGACTGCAGTTACAGTGCTGAGGTAGAAAGCCTTTCATATAGCTCATTTCATTACCCCCTGAATAGGTGTCCTCCTATGTCCACAGGCTGCTGTAAGTACCAAACCACCTATCAAACCAAATGTTTACATTCATGTTCCAGAATACTAAAACATACAAACTTAATGAGGTATCTTTCATTTAAAACTGTTTTTTATCTAGCTAAAACCACTTTTTACTGTCTTTAGCCTTTGACATTTATTTCTTGAGTACTTTCACCTGCCTTACTTCACTAAACCTTGCTTTAAGCAATGTAAGTGGCAAAATTCAGGTACTCTTTGGTGGGAACAGCTGCTTTTACTTGCCAGCTATAGCAGTGTAGGCATTTTGTACATGTGTTCAATGTTTAAAAAGTTGTTTTGATGCACAGTCTCCTCTTTTGCAAATTTTGAATGTGGCAATTTTTACCTGCTTCAAGTAAACATATTTGCTTTGAAATACTGATGTAGTTTACCTGAAATTAATTAGTTTGATCCCAGAAAAACACATCCTATTCACTTCTCTCATGGGTCCAATCCCTCTGAATCTGTGATACTACTACAAATGGGGAAGAGCCTGATTGTGATGTTTAATTATAATTTGTTTGGCTTATAATTTGTAGGTAAGAGACCTTCTACTCCATCTGGGAAAGGAGGGAATCCCTTAACATGTTTGGAAGCAGCTTCTGCTCCTTTACACAAACCTCTGCCCAAGGGAGGTAGTTTGTGAACACAGCTGGAGCTGTTGTGTGTCTGTTCAATACCTGGCAAAGAATAAAAATGTTTGCAAGAAGTCTGTTTGTGTTCAGGTCTCTGGGGTGCTTCCAATACTCATTTTGTAGTACTTGCAGTGTGAATACTGTGCTGTAAAGAGAAACATGTTGAAAAACTTGTTGTTTTCCTTGTTTGAGATGAAGTGATATGAGTTCTGCATAGATGGCAACAATGACAGAATGGTTATGACTGGACTACATTCTCAGTGCTGGATAAGCACTGTCTAGATACCAATATATCTTTATCAAGTGGAGATAGCTGACAGCTATAGGCACTGAAATTGGAGGGAATCATTTGCCATCTGAATGTGGAAAGCTAGTTCTGTGGAGTTAGATGGTCAAGTGGTACTGGTGAATATGTATTTTTACAAGCTTGGTAACAACCTATATTATTTCCACATAGAGACCAAAGCTATCATGTCACCTTCTAAACAACTATGAGTGTTTGTGTGGTTGATAAATGTGACTTATTTTTACTTTTGTGTCATCCAATCACACTGTAAATAGTTCAGTGTATTGTGCATTTATTCAAGATACTGCCACTGGAGAACACAGGAGCCAGCCTGATGCCAGCAAAGCTGCTGTGCAGCCTCAAGCACCAGAGCCTCCTTGCCAAGGCGATGCCTCAGATGCTCTTCCAGACAGTTCTCACCCTCATGGGTCAAACCAGCTCAGTGGAGCCACAGAAGAAAAGTGTGTTTTACAAATCACAGGCATGACCTGTGCATCGTGTGTGTCTACCATTGAAAGAAAG
The DNA here is from genome assembly GCF_001522545.3 of Parus major. NCBI lineage: Eukaryota > Metazoa > Chordata > Aves > Passeriformes > Paridae > Parus > Parus major. Next base: position 62,837,261 of record NC_031768.1, on the reverse strand, counting down.
TTACAGAAAGAAGTTGGTAATAAATTTAAGATTCCTATAATGAGTCTAATAATAAGGGATGATGGGATGGAAAAGATATTCTATGAGATTAATGGAAGAGGCTGTCATGCAGCATCTGGAAGTTAAACACACTTAATGCTTTTTCTTAGTGCTAACGTAACTATGTCACTGTTTAACTATCCTATTGCGCTGGTGGACAAACATGATGAACATACTTGTAACAGGTTGTAAGGTGATAAAAAATTCAAATAAGTCTGAAGACAAGAACACAGAAATGGTTGTCATTTAGTTTTCAGGGCCTTGTTGGTTTACAAAGCAATCCATCTCCTCCAGAGCCATTGAGAACTCAGGCATGCTCGAGTGTATTTGCACAAGCAAGTGCAAACAAATGAATGGCTCCACTGCCAGGGCAAGCTTAGGCACAGTGGTGTTTACTCGTCTAGAATCCTGCAGGCTGGAGCTGCCTTTCCTCTGGCCTTGCAGAAGATTAACAGACGAGCCTTAGCAATGTCTGAGTCCATTTATATCAGCATGCCTTTGGTAGGTTTTGCTTATTGGTTACTCTCTCCCCAGTCTCCCTGTGATGGTCTCACTGCCTTGATTTAGAAACTAAAAAAAACATTAGCTCTTCAAATATTTTTTTTTTTCCTTGTGATCTCTATGTTTTGATTTTCCATTCTAAATGTAGATTTCTCCGGGCTTTTTATTTATTAAAAAAATAAGGAGGGGTGGGGAGAAAGAAAATAAAAAGGTCTAGCATTGTGCTGTGGGGCTTGTTCCCAACTACAAGAGTCTAGGGTAGACCTTGCAGCAGTGGATGTAAAGATTGCTTCCAAACATCCTTTCTGCCTCATTAGATCATAGGAAAACTTATCTCCCTCCATGTGTAAATCTTGCAGTTCCTCTCATTGCCAAAGAGTAAACTCAGTGCAGCTGGGTCTCTGTAAAAACTTTGCAGTTGTGACTAAGGAACAACAGTAGAAGGAGGCAGAGAGAAATCAGAAGCTTATAATATCTCTAAGTTGTTAGAGTCCTTACTGACAGTCACTTGTAGTATTTTACTTTTCTTTCCCTCAAAGGAGCTACATTATCTAATATTTTTATTGCCTCTGCAGGAATTGTTTCAGTGTTGGTAGCACTGATGGCAGGTAAAGCAGAGATAAAATACAAGCCAGAACTCATACAGCCTCTTGAAATAGCACAGCTGATCCAGAATTTGGGTTTTGAAGCTACCATCATGGAAAATAATGCAGAAACAGAAGGGCAAGTGGAGCTTCTTGTAAGTCACATGTATTTGAAATTATATGTTTGTTTTGGAAAAGTCAGGTCTGGAAGACTCATTTTCTTGCAAATAGCTTTGCTGAGCTTCAGCAGCTCAATTCTGGCTAAAAGTGACACTTTTTTCCGTAATTGCTGAAAAGACAAAATCAACTTGTCTTAGAAGAACCTATCCAAAAGCACTGAAATAAAAAGTGATAGGTCTATGCACAGATTAGACTTTTCTTAGCAAGCAGGAATGAAAGAGAAGTTTTCCATTAAGGCACTTTAGTACAGACTCTGAGAAACTGAGAATGTGTCAACAAATACATATTGCTAATGCTGTTGTCTCAAGTGCACCTACAAATATTGAGTGAATGTGGGGGATTGCTAACTACTCAAGATTGCCTTTTCTTTAGATTACAGGGATGACTTGTGCTTCTTGTGTTCACAATATTGAATCCAAGCTCATGAGAACAAATGGCATATTCTCTGCCTCAGTTTCACTTGCGACTAGCAAAGCTCACATCCTGTTTGATCCTGAAATTATTGGACCTCGAGATATTATAAAAGTAATCAAGGTAGGCTTTGGAAATTTTTTATGTATGGACAATTACATGGTGAAATTTAGTAGGAAATAAAGCAGCTGATATTTGAGAGGTTTCACTGATTTTGTAGATGATATAGTTATTGCCATGTTTTTATGCTCTTGTGTGAGGCTGCTGTGTTCCACAGGAATGCATAAGCTCCCCAGCTGTTACTCTAAAAACTCACTAAAAACTACAAAATGAACCTTTTTTATCTTTATCTAGCAAAAGTGTCTTATATATATATATATAGTGTCTTGCCATTCTGTGTGTGGAATCACAGTCATTAAAATGAAGTATTGCTAATTCAGAAAAAAGTACTTCTTTCTCTTGACAGCGACAAAGGCTGTAAAAGAAGTTGTGCCACAGCTCATGCCACAAGTATTACAGATCTCTGTACACACTTGCATCTATTCCCACATCTTTTTGAATGGAAACAGCTTGTGATACAGCCTGATATTAAATGAAAAAATCCTGGTTTACCAGTAATCGCACAGATCATAAAATTCACTGTTACCACCGCCCAAAGTGGGTTTTTGTGGACAAAACTTTTTTTTCTTTTTTTTGTCCCACCAGAAGGGAAGAGATCATACTGTTTAAGGTGCATGCAGTCAGTAGGCAGGAGGACAGCAGAGACAGTTTGTCTTCTGTGCTATAGAGTTATTTACTCAGAAAAGACCACAGAACTGTTGCAGCAGCAGTTATTAACATGTTAACTAGTAGACTGTTCAGGGTGGCAGAATAATTCTCTAAAGCATACTTTGCCACAGAACCATTTCATGATGCAGGTAGGAAATGTCTTGTTCTTGCAAGTGTGCTTTGGGTTTTAGGGCGGTTTGGGCAGGAGGCACTGTTCTACTGCAGTAACTCACCCAAGCATCACTCAAAGCTGGATTTTTGCTTGTATTTGTTTTTGGGATGCTTTGCCCTGCAGTTTGTTGTCCTATGGGTTTAAACTAACTTTAGACACTTTAATTTTCAACTTCAGGTGTGTTTATTAAACTCTAGTGTTAGGGTCTTTCTCACAAGGCTGTCTAGCTCCCAGTGGCTTGTGCATTTTAACTTCCTTTGTGCTATGTCCCCTGTTTACTGATTATTCCAGTGGAGGTGGAAGGGTATATATTTTCCTTTAGAAGGAGTGCAGTAGAATTCCACCTGTCAGTGGAAGCTCCCCATGCCTAAGAACTTGGACACTCACTGCATTTATACACTGTGATCATGTATAGGTACCAAAAGCCCTTTGCAGTCCAAATTTTGAGTAGTGACTGAAATATCCTCTCATTTTGGCAGTATCTAAAAATAATTGAATTTATTCAATTGGGGTTTGGAATTTATTAAACATGGAACAGTGTCCTTTTCTGACATTTCTTCTAAAAGTAGTGTCATTAAAAATGTCTTGTAAGTAATATGGTCAGCTTCATCAAAACTAACTTATCTTTCCTTCTCTTTCAATAAAAAGGAAATTGGCTTTCATGCTTCTGTGGCTAAAAGAGCTCCAAATGCACATAACCTGGATCATAAAAAGGAAATACAGCAGTAAGTATTTCTTTTCTGTCTCATTAATGAACATGTCTAGATCATATCTTGTAACTCTACTCCTCCCAGCACACTTCCCAGTTAATTAGATTACTCTTGTGCAAAGCGTATTTAATTTTACCATTCGCCATTTGGTTCAAGTACTTTTATTACTTTTGTTAGTTTTAGTTTTTAACTGCCAGAAGTCTATACAGTTAAACATGTTGCAGACACTGAAGCTGCTCCAAAATACTAGATCTTTGCAAATATCCCAAAGCTGTGTGTTAGTCCAGTGCTAATAACCCCAGCCCTGCACTACCAGCACAGCTGGGGTGCAAAAACCCCATGGATTTACAGTTTTTCTTTTTCAGGTGGAGGAAATCTTTCTTGTACAGCCTAGTGTTTGGTATCCCTGTTGTAGTCATAATGGTTTATATGCAAATACCCAGTGGTGAAGACCATGGATCAAAGGTGCTGGAACAGAACCTCATTCCTGGATTATCTATTTTGAATCTTCTCTTCTTTATCCTGTGCACTTTTGTTCAGGTATGTCCATACTACTTCCTGGGGGTTTGCTTTCTATTCATTTCCCATTTATGTAATCTGATGTGATAAAGACTAATGGACTAAGACTAAGCTAGTCTTAATCTAGGAAAGATTAAGTGGATTAAGCCTGCCCTCTTGTCTCTACCACCTATGCAGAACAAAGTGGCACTTTTCTGCAAGTTGTCCATTCTGTATTTACTCATAGGTCTTACTCCCACCAAAGTTGCATCAGATGGTTTCCAAGTGGAGAAGGTAATATAAAATAAAGAGATCCCTGATCATCTGAAAACTAATTGGGTAGCTGTAGGTAAATCATTTCATTTTCTATGCCTTGTTTCCTTTGCATTGCTGAGGAAAAGGATGATATTTGCTGGTTTTGAGAACAAGGAAGTGCAAATGAGAGGATGTCAATGAGGTCAGTCTTCTAGCAGACCTGAAGTTACATCAGTATCAAATTTGCTTGGGTCAGCAATGCCTTCCCTTATGTACTACATGGTTTTAATTCTGCTATGGGCAGTATTATGTACTCTGTGCTTACTAATCTTCATACAAGTCTGTCCCTGCTTGCACCAACAGTTCCTTGGTGGATGGTATTTTTACGTACAAGCTTACAAGTCACTGAGGCACAGGACAGCCAATATGGATGTGCTCATCGTATTGGCCACGACGATTGCTTATCTGTATTCCTGTGTGATCTTGATAGTAGCAATCATTGAAAAGGCAGAGAAAAGCCCTGTCACGTTCTTTGACACTCCTCCGATGTTGTTTGTGTTCATTGCGCTTGGCAGATGGCTGGAACACATAGCCAAGGTAACTCATCTTCACACAAATACTGTGCATTTATGATAGGAGTAGAGTAAACTATTCATGGAATTTTGTGTCAGCTGTTTCTGGTGTAATCTACAATATGAAAGGTTGTTTAGAGTTCATTGTGTTAAGTACATGTAAGAATTTATATATCTCAATGTATGTTAAACATTAATCTCTGTTTCTTAGGGTAAGACCTCAGAAGCTCTTGCTAAGCTTATGTCTCTTCAAGCCACAGAAGCCACTGTGGTGACTCTAGGACCTGGCCACTCTATTGTCAGGTATGTATTTATGAATCAAAATCCCTTCAGCCTGCCTGGTCACAGACTAGGCTTTATCCAGTTAACCTGAAAGCTGATGGCATAAGTAACCTGCCTGTTCTACTTGTGTCTTGTGCAGGGAGGATCAAGTACCTGTTGAACTGGTTCAAAGGGGTGATATTATAAAAGTTGTTCCTGGTGGAAAGTTCCCAGTGGATGGAAAGGTCATTGAAGGCAGTTCAATGGCAGATGAGTCTCTCATTACTGGTAACTTCCCTCATCTTACACAAAGAAGTCAAATCTTCTGGAACTCTTTATTACAAGAAAAGAGAGCAGACCCAATCCAAACACTGCAGTCTGAATAGCCTCCCACCTTAACTGATGCTGTGGCTTTGTGAGCTTGAATTCAAGTCCTGCATCTGTGCACAACCCAAAAAACTGAAGGTTTTCCTCGCAGTTTGGCCACTTACTAAGCTACTGGTGGGATGGGATTGTTATTCCAGCAATCTGGTTGGAGTTTCCCTGGAATGTATTTGTAGAGATGGTACCTTCTCAGAAATAAGTTCTAAAGGATGATGTGGAAATACTGATGAGATGCTGGAGTCTGTATGACAGGGCTCTCTGAGCAAGGAGGGGGAAAGAAAGCCCCAAAATTTGATATGTTTATATGTTTATTAAGGGTCACTGGACTTCTTTACATCTTCTGAAATTTTCATTTCATTTTGTACATGTAGTAAAGATTCAATGATTCTTATCAATAAAGGATATAAAAAAAATTACATTGGCATTGAATTACTTGTTCTAGTTCTGTTTTTACTTGGGAGCAGGGACACCTTTAGCTTCAGGGATCCAGTTGTTTTCATTACCACTAAAAACAGAGAAGATAAAGATGTTCTAGAGCTAGTATTCTTGCAGAGGTAGCAGGAGAACAGGAGCTTTTCCACAGGAAAAAAAAAAACCAGAACACTTTCTGACCTTTGAAAACTGAGGGTCATGGAATTAAAGAGATTTCTTAAACTCCCATTGCTATGTAAGGTGTTAATGGAGAAGTTCTGATAAGTACCTTTTCCAACCAATTTATTCCTTGTCCTTTTGAGGGATGGTATATTGAAAAGTTATGACCAAGGAAACAGCATTTGCTTTGAAATGAATCCTATGAAAAGTTTTATAAAAGTATGACACTACTTATCCATGTCTTCACCAGAGAGAGATACACAGCATGTGACTTCTGGTCATTATTGCTTAGCATACTGATTTTGCTAACATAGAATGAGCTGTGTGCTGATGGATTATGCTGTTTGGGGTATTGGCTCATTTAATCTTACCTTTTCTTTCCAGGGGAACCTATGCCAGTCATTAAAAAGCCTGGGAGCACAGTGATTGCTGGTTCTATAAATGCACATGGCTCACTTCTTGTTAATGCAACTCATGTTGGTAGTGATACCACCCTGGCACAGATTGTGAAATTGGTGGAAGAAGCTCAAATGTCAAAGGTAAAAGACGAAAAACTTGTTCACAGATTCTGATTGAATAATAAAAGGATTCTATGTTTTGATACTTACACACTTCAGCAAACTGTTTTTCCAGAGCTATTTTGTATTTTCATGAATTCTGCATATTTATGTGTTTTGACCATGACCATGTAAATAACTGGGTTTATTTTTCATAGGCACCCATCCAGCAACTGGCAGATAAATTCAGTGGATACTTTGTTCCATTTATCATCATCATTTCAACTGTGACATTGATAGCATGGATCACAATTGGTTTTGTGAATTTTGATATTATTAAAAAGTATTTTCCGGTAAGTAGTTTTATTATTATAACTGAATTTTTTGTTAAGATATCTTCCAATGTAATTAACATACTTTTTCTATATAGGTGTTGATGTTATGATCACTCTGAGAGGAGCTCAGTTGGTTAGATAATTACACCATGATTATGGGTTCAATCCTTGCATGGGCCTTCTACTTTAAGAGTTGGACTTGATGGTCCTTGTGAATCTCTTCCAACTCAGAATATTCTGTAAATACTTCTGTAAAAAAATGGTATTTTCTACACAGAGCAGATAATTACGCTATTTAAAATCTCTCTGCAGGTGTAAATATATCTTTGCATTTACCTCTTAGTTTTGCATGGGGTTCTTACAAATGGAAATTGTTGACAACATTTCTGGACTAAACATGATCTATAGCTGCATTGCAAGGAGCTGAGTCATTCCTGTTATGTCTGAAATTTTTGTGGGCATTCCTGTTTCTGATGGCAAATAGTGGTTTTGGCTTGAGAAAGAAGCTGAGCTTCTGTTACCTTTAGGATGTGTATTTGCTATGCTCAGGAACTGGGGGGATCTGTGTATCTTGAAATAGCATTCTCCTTCACTAAGGTTTAAAGGAAATCACAACAAGTTGTGTTTACACGTGGGAGACTCAGAGCAGAGAGCATACTTGAGCAGCAAAAAATCCAGTAAATACTGCCATAAACAATTCATAACATTGACCTTTCTTTAGCATTACAGTAAGAATAATGGATTGATTTCCTTTACTGAAGTTTTCCAGATAAATGTGTTTTCTGAAATGACTGTGATTGATTGTACACCTACGTTATCTGCTGACAGAAATCTTACATATCTTTCTTATTTTTTTTTCCCCTCTCTTCCCTCTTCTTGCAGAATCACAGCAAAAACATTTCAAAAGCTGAAATAATACTGAGGTTTGCATTTCAAACTTCAATCACTGTGCTGAGCATTGCATGCCCTTGCTCTTTAGGCCTGGCTACCCCCACAGCCGTAATGGTGGGCACAGGAGTGGCTGCACAGAATGGTATTCTCATCAAAGGTGGAAAACCCCTGGAAATGGCACATCAGGTTAATAGTTTATTCTGTACTTTTGTAGCTTACCCAGCTATTCCTACATGAAATATAATTCCCCAGGAAATCCTGCAGGTCCAAAGAAAGACTGTGGAAAGTTGTACCTTTTTTTTTTTTCATTTTTTTCTCTTTAGTTGATTGCTGCTTGTTAAGGTTAAGAAGAGAAATCATATCTTCAAAGTAGTCACAGCAATGTGTTGAGAGCCAACATATTCTACAATCTCATGATTGTGAGCTTGCTAATCCTCTTCATGGCCTCAGAGGTTTCTGATTTTACTTTGTTTACCTCTTCTGCAAAAGAGCCCGATAATCCACTTGGGTTTTTCCTTTCCTCTGAGACCTGTTGTGAAATGCTTATTGTTCATGATCAGTAGTTTAAAATGCAGAATGAAAGAAAAAAAGAAAATTATTTGGAGTTGTATTTGTGGAGTTGTTTTGAGACAAGAAGGAGAGAAGGGAGGCTGAAAAAAAATCTTTAAAGACATCGAAATTATGCAAAGAGGAGGAAGAGGTGAAGGAGAAAGAGGTTTGACACGTCCAGAGCTGCTGAAAAGAAAATTAATCAAAACCATGCTGTGTTAGGCTGTATTAGACACATGCAGAACATTTTAAGGGAGAAGGATGTTCAGCAAGTTAATCAGACTGATAATTCTTGTTCTTACTTGACCAGAAGTTTTTCCAAGGCTCTGGGAAAAAAATTAAAAAGAGTGGTAATTAATGCTGGGACTTTCTGCCTTTTGGATCCAAGCAAGTCTATGGTCAGGGCTTTGAAAATTAGGTGACCTGTTGGATTCTGCAAGGTTGGTGTGTTGGAATAGCTGGATATGGAAGAAGTGCCATACTTAGTACTTTGCTAAGTTTTGGGGGTTTGGGTTTATTTTCAGGGTTAGAATTGACTTTATCTTTGGGTTCCAGTATATGTGGGGCTGTAGTTCTTGGTTCATTTCTGATTCCTCAAGACCCATTGTCCTGGCTGACAAGTGATGGCTGAGCTTGGTGAATAGCTTGACATTGATTTTGCTTAGGTTGTTGTTTCTTGAACTTCTTGCACTCTATACATCTTCTCTATCATCAAACCACTTCCTGAGTCCTCTTTCCTCAGTGTTATTGTTAACTGTTCAGAACTGCATTCAAAAAAGCCTTCTTTGCATCACATACCTTGTGGTAAAAGTGGTTAAGGTGCCATGACATGAATCCTGCATGTGAATGCATGTACTGTCCTTTGTGTATGCATCTCAGTCCTACAATTACACTGCTGTCTGAGATCCTGATATAGGCACAGGACGATCTTGTAGCTTTATGAGGAATGAATAAGAAAGTATAAGGAGGCCTGCTGCACAGATAGTTCAAGGTACCTACAGGAATCTCTGCTTCTCTGGATTTATTCTGTCTTTGTGGATATAGTCAGCTGTTTATTAAAGTCTTGACTGTATTTATGTGCCATACGCACACAGGCCTGCAGGCCTTAGGCAGTAACTGTGTTTTTTTCTTGCAGATCAAGACTGTGATGTTTGATAAAACTGGGACCATCACCTATGGAGTTCCAAAAGTCACGAGGGTGCTTTTGATGGGAGACACAGCTGTGCTCCCCCTGAAGAAGGTACTGGCTGTTGTTGGTACAGCAGAAGCCAGCAGCGAGCATCCTTTAGGAATGGCTGTCACTAAGTACTGCAAAGAGGTACTTAGCCTTCCTCTTTCATCCAGGGTCTGAAGGCATCTGTGAAAATGCTGCAGTGTTGAACAAAATGATCAGGTCCCAGAGGAAAAGGCCTGCCTAAACAGCAACAGGCTGGAAAGTTAGGAGGTTGCATGGTTGTGCATCTTGGTCTGGACATTACCAGACCATGTATCTTAAGCTGTGCTTTTCTGGTAACAATGTGGAGTTCTGAAGAAAGATCTTGTTAAATTTATTTTGAACTAATGAGAAAATAAGGAATATATGGAGGAGAAATACTTAAAATAACATCATGAAGCAAATGTGTATGATGACATTTCATATTACCTGACTATAGTCACTTCTATTAGTCACTTGCTCATTTGAATAAATTAGGCAAAAGGCTCTAAAGCTTGAATATTAAACTGTATTATTTGTGAGTTTCACAAATGAATTAATAGATTACTTAAGTCTTTGCAAGTTTTACATATCCTCGGAAGTCATTTGTATAGGTCATGTTTTCCTCAAGCTTTGGGAAGAAGTAAAACACAAGTCATAGCAAAAATAGGAAGCCTATGTAAATAAAAAAATTACGTCTGCTAAGAAAAATCATTAATTTATTTAGGAAAAATAATTAAAAAATATTTATCAAATTTGCTATATCTTTCAGTGATAAAATTTAGAAGTAAAAACATTAATTTAGAAGGAAAAAGAGAATATAAGCAATGAGCCAATTACCTTTCTTGTATTTTACATTTTTTATTTAAAATTTGTCCTGGCAGTTCTGTAGTCATCCCATGCAGCAGTTATTACTGGATCATGGCTTATATGAATTATCATGCTATACTGTTGGCTGATGTCCTTACCACCTGCCTGGTCGTGCCTGTCTTTTAAGATCACTGAAAGCTACATATACTTCCAGCTTCCAGAGACAACCCAGAATAACTTGTTTACCAATTAATATTTTCTCCATTCTTTTTGTAACTTGTAGGGTCCTGATAATCCCTTTATCTCATCTTGAAGGTACTTACTGGCTTCTCTCCCTAACTCAACAGAAAAACCCAGTTTCCCTAACATCCAGACAGATCCCTCCAGGAATTAGATACATTTTTTCACTGTACTCTTACATATATACAAAAGGTCTGATCCACAACAGCCAATTGTCTGTGAGATTAATTAGAAGTTGCATCTTTTAGAAGCTGAATGGCTTAGTGTTGAAATATTTCTCTTTTGTTCCTAGTCTTGGTTGAAGTCACGAACCACCAATCTCATGTTTTTATCCTCAGATTACTAGAAAAAGCTGTTCCTTATGATTTGCTGGTGCTAGGGATGAGACCTGGCTGTAATCTCTATGGCTGCCCCTTTCTAGAAGTCTAAGCCGCAGCACACACAGAGCATCCTTATTTTTAGTTCTGTGCTACTGATAGTCCAGGCTAGTTCTCAGTTGGTTAGTCAGTCAAGAGGAGGAATGAGCTCTTTTTGGTAAGAGTTATCTAATAAATATTTGTACCCCACATGGGCAGCACAGATTGATGATGGCCTCTGGTTACATCTTCAGGAGCTTGGCACGGAGAGCCTGGGATACTGCATTGACTTCCAGGCAGTCCCAGGCTGTGGTATCAGCTGCAAGGTCGGAGGAATTGAGGCCATCCTTGGCACAGCTGAGGAAGGTCCCAACAAGCTGGATGCTAACAGGAGTGGGGACAGCAGTGCTCCTCTGGGAGATAATGCAGTGATCACACTCTTGGAATCACCAGGTAAGTGATTATCTGCTCCTGTGCCAGCTGCAACATGAGGGAGAATGAATCAACAGCACCAACCACCTACCAGACTATGTACAAGAGAAAGGTGGATATGGGGCAGAAGAAGGCAGAGAACAGGAGGGACAAAAATATGCCTTAACAAAAATTGAAGCTCTCTTCTCAACTCTTGATCTCTCTCTGCAACTCAGAAACTTAAATTAGGTACAGTGATGGGTATTTGGAAATTCCATACAATACACAGACAATAAGGCATATCCAGTGATGCTCCCTTTGGACAGAAGGATGGTCCAGCAGACAGCAAAGTTTGCCTTTATCTTCCCATTTAGAGCAGTTACCTTTAACACATATTATCTTAACTGCGACTTTTCATATGCTACCCTTTAGTTCCATATTAACTTGGACCTTTTGTTTCCTGTTCATATATCTCTCAAGGCACTTAATTAGAAAAAAACAAACTCCAGACCCAAAACTATTCAACAGATGCAAAACAAAGTGTCCTATATCTGCAAACTGATTTTAGTGCCTGATATTTTTCATTAGGCAATACATTCAGATTTGTTTCAGACTCTCTGGAAGCCACTTTGCTATTTGGTAGTGTAGGAGAGAAAGAAAAGGTATTTAAAGCCTTCTTTAAGGAGCTCATCAGTTCTCTTCAGAAGGCTGTGGTGCTCTTGACCTTTCTGAGAAAGCTATTAGAAGAATTAAATAGAAGGAGAACTTCAATCATCAGAACTGTGCCATTTTTGAATGGTGCTAATGTAATATTTTCTCACCTGCTTATATGATTCTTGTGAAGTTGGATTGAATTCATAATGAGGTGCATTGTTTGTTAGAACTACACTACTTTTTTCTTGTCAGAAATAGCCTTTATATTTGAAAGTCATTAGTTGTGAGAACAAAGCAGGATGGCATTTACTAAATGCGTGTACTGCACTTATTCAGAGTAACAATGCCAGCTGACAAAGACAAACATGAACAAGTACTTCCAATAAGTTCATGATGCAGTTCTCTGTGTAAACAGGCAAATTGAGTCCTGAAAGAGAAAGCTTTTATGAGGCTGTCTTCAGGCAGTGCCTCCAGCTAACTTGTCTTCCTCAGACATCTCTGCTTGTGTACACAGCTTTTGAGATGCTCATTTTTCTTTTTGTCTGTGCACAAAGGTCCGTCAGCTTCTCAGAAGTACTCGGTGTTGATCGGAAATCGTGAGTGGATGAGACGCAATGGATTGAATATTACAAGTGATGTAAATGATGCAATGACAAACCATGAAATGAAAGGACAGACTGCCATACTAGTGGCTATAGATGGTAACTGCTCTTCCTTAGAGTGACTTAACAAATATGAGTCAATCCTACTGCAGAACGGATGAAAACAATCTGAAGCAGTTGATCACTGGCTTAGTGTCAAGAAACTACTAATCTTTTAGTTCAGAACTGCTTCTGAACTGTGAAGTATCAAGGTGTTCTTAAAAGAAGCCTTTACCACAGAACAGTGTTTATAAGGTTTTGTTGTGTAGTTTTTAATTCAAGAATTAATTTCTGAACCCCCTGTTGTCTAGGATCATTGTTCAAACAAACAGTGCCAATACAGTGCCGTGTCCAATCCTTAATTTACATCAGTTAAGGGTCATGGACCAACCTATCACATCACTGGTTTCAAAACATGCAGTGAATAAACATGGTGATTCATTAGATCAGTCAAGTATAATGGATTAGACTTAAATGAATTTTGCCAGGAGGGTTCTGTTCCATGCCATGCAGAAAGAGATCCCAGATCCCTAGATGTGAGAAATTATTTCAATGGTGATAGATTGCCAGAGCACCTGTGAACTTGAAATGATGCCAGTGATTGATTTACTGAGCAAATATTCTTGGTGCTCCTAGAGAGCAATTTTGTAAAGAATTTGCTTGGGAAGGAAGTGTTGATGCACATTTGAGCCAATGTACTGGGAGGCAGATGCAAGACTTCTCAATGAAAGTAATTCTACTAGATATCCAACCCTGAAAGACTAGAGGACATAAAACCCAACCCCATATGCTTCCTCTGGGAGGAGTGACTTCAACATCTGACCTGGGCACAAATACCAACACTTTCTCTGACCCACTATCATATTTGTCCATACCATAAAACATAGAAGTCAGGCTTGTTTAAAAACTACTCTCCTCCTCATCTTCCTGATCCCTAAATATCAAAGGTGTTTATTGTTTTGTCTAAAAGAGCCAAATGATGAAAAGAAGAGACCATAAGTGAGAAAGCTGCAGACATGAGTGTCAGTATTGCTAGGAATGTGTTATTTCACAAGCTGCCACTGTGTGATGGAGGGGGAGCTCAGTTCTCTTGCTGCCACTTTGCCTGGTCCCACAGCTCTCTCTGACAGGGGGTTTTTATTCGTGCAGGTGTGTTGTGCGGAATGATCGCAATAGCAGACACTGTCAAGCAGGAGGCAGCCCTTGCTGTGCACACACTGCAGAGCATGGGGATAGACGTGGTGCTCATAACAGGGGACAACAGGAAAACTGCAAAAGCCATTGCTACTCAGGTATCCGCTCTGTGTTTCAAAAAGCTGCATGATGAGGTTCTGAGACTCCTGTTTGCCCCGGTGAATTTGAAACAGGAGCTTCAGTTTCCCTGGAACTGCAGTTTCCCTGGATACATTAAAGGAAGCCAAATTTTTCTTGAACTGGATTGAAAATCAGGTCAATATGACATAGTAGAGGCCAGTGGCTGCATTAAAATCCCACTGAAGACGTGCAGTTAATACTTCTCCAGAGTAATGGAGCTTCTTGCACTAATTGGTTGCTGAATGCCTCCTGTTTCACTTCACTGAAAGGCAGACCTGTTGGGTTAGTGATGAAGGAAAGTTTCTTGAAGGTCTAGTCCTGGTCACAGTGAGGGGATCCACAGTGTGGATTTGTCCTTATCTTAAAGGGTAACATCAAAATTTGAATTATTGTTAAGAAGCATAGCAGTCTAAAGGAGGTTGAGTTTATATGAGATTTCCCCCATCTCAAACTGAAAAGTCAGATTCTTACTCTACATTGCTATGTTTCCATCCTCTCAGTCTTCACTTCCCTCTTTCCCTTTGCATTGGTCTACTTCTAATCTTACCATGTGCCACTTTGCTTTCCTCAGGTATCCCACCACACAGCTGACTCAGCCAGCACTGTGGTATGCACGTTCTTCTGTGCTGTGAGGTCTGTTATGTTTCTCCGTGTGAGGCTTTAATCTTCCTCCTATTGGATTTCATACTTTCACTTTTGTGTTCAGTTATGGTAAAGTGCTTTCCCACTCAACTTCCTTTGTCAAGGGAAGAAAGTCTTTCAGCAACAAGCTTGAATTTATGGTTCCAGGAGCACAGATGAATGTTTTAAACAAGCTTAATTTGTGTCAACCTACATTTTCATTTAATTTTTGGAACGTACTTTCCAATGGAAAGAAATGGTAAGCAGTTTTAAAAATGTTATAAAATGTAACTTAAAAGGTTAAAAAAGAGCTTCTGTCTTATGTGGTGAAAAGCTTCTGCCTGGTGAGGCAGCCAAACAAAGGGCATTATCCCAGCACTATTTAATACACTCATCTGTTCTTCAACTACAACACTGGAGCCATTGTTAGCAACTCCACATAAGTTATGATGTGGATGGGTAAAAGCATTTAGCCAGCCATCTGCTTTATTTTTATAATCTCCCTGAGACTTGTTGTCTGTGTGGTTCCCCTGCTGTAACTGCTTGATCACACATGGTTTGTGTGTTGCATTATCTGCTTGAAGGCTCTGCAGAGGGATCTGGACAGGCTGCATTGATGGGCTGAGGCCAGGTGTGTGAGGTTCAAAAAGGTGAAATGCCAGGTCCTGCACTTTGGCAACAACAACCCCTGAAGCACTACAGGCTGGGGGCAGAGTGGCTGGAAAGCTGCTCAGCAGAAAAGGACCTGGGGGTGCTGCTTGACAGCAGCTGAACCTGAGCCAGCTGTGCCCAGGTGGCCAAGAAGGCCAATGACATCCTGGCTTGTGTCAGCAATAGTGTGGCCAGCAGGAGCAGGGAAGTGGTGGAGTCACCACCCCTGAAGGTATTTAAAGGACAAATCTTTATTGCTAGGGCATTGGAGCTCCAGAAGCCATGCAGGGCATCATGCTAAGGGCAGAGTATGGTTTGCCAGCATCTCTACAGTAGGAGGGTGCTGTTATCAATCCTGTTCTTATGCCAAAGGCTTGTTGCTCTTCAGTTGTCTGTTTGAAATCACTTTGGTTGATATTCCTGTTTTCCCTTCACCTAGAACAGCAAATGGCTCTCCCTTCCAGCATGGAGCATGTCACCAATGGGGTGTCTTTCTTTGTATATGTAGGTTGGGATCAAAAAAGTTTTTGCGGAGGTTCTTCCTTCTCACAAGGTTGCAAAGATCCAGGAACTCCAAAATGGAAAGAAGAAGGTTGCAATGGTTGGTGATGGAGTCAACGATTCCCCTGCACTAGCCAAGGCTGATGTTGGAATAGCAATTGGAACAGGCACCGATGTTGCCATTGAAGCTGCAGATATTGTCCTTATCCGGGTGAGCACTACAGTTTTGGCCTCTCCTCTTTTATCACTGACACTCTTCATTTTGGTTTAGTTTTCTGAAGATTGCATGTGGAAAACTTTCCGTGCTCTTCTCTCTTGCAGAACGATTTGCTGGATGTAGTTGCCAGTATTCACTTATCCAAGAGAACAGTTCGAAGAATACGAATAAATCTGATTCTTGCCTTAATTTATAATATGCTTGGAATACCCATAGCAGCAGGTATGTGACTACCAGAGCTCAGCTTGTCAAAAACAGCAGCACAGTTGATCTCTGTGGTGCCTCCTGTAGGACTGATTCCCTGCTGAAGGAACCAAAGACAGGTTCCTAGATTATTTAAAACTTGGTAGAAGGAGGGCAAAATAGATACTTTTTTTCCTGCATATTTTTTTTTATCTTTGCTTTTTTCTATTCTCTTTGCTTTGCTTAGGAATATATACTTCTATATGAAATTAAAACTATGCTCTTTTTTCATATGGCAGTACTTGGGGATTAGTTTCTGTATATCCAAACCCAGCTCTGATTAGATGTACCATCCTACTTTTGAGTACTTCCTCTTTTATCTGCCCTGAATCACACATTTTCTCTCTTACTGCTTGTATTCTTTATGCCTTTGTCAGACATTTTCTCATGCTCTAAATTCCTACTTAAAACTTACTTCAAGTGTTCCTCGTTTTGTTTATGAGTAACTTCTCCCTCCTTTTCCCATACTATTGTCTTGTCTTTCTGTTGCCTTTGCTGTGTTCCATATGTGCAGAATATCTGGAAGGGACAAATAGTCTTACCCTGTGGCTGCAGTCTTGTATCTGTATTGGTGCAAAGGTCATCCCTTGCAATGGAAGGGACATGTTTAGAAATAAGTGAGTAAATACATATATTGATCTAGTTGTGTTTATGGAGGTCTCAGCAGGTTGTGTTGTAGAACTGCTGACCTGTTTTATGTTATGCAGGGGTGGAAATGCCCTGGAGTGCTGGGATGTGCAGCTCTGGGTCATGTCCATATGTGGTTTTTTTTGCTAGGTGTGTTCATGCCTGTTGGCCTCGTGCTTCAGCCTTGGATGGGATCAGCTGCAATGGCAGCTTCTTCTGTGTCTGTCCTGCTGTCTTCCCTGCAGCTGAAATGGCAAGTTGTCCTGTGTTTATCCACTGGGGAGCTGTGGCAGTACTGAGGCTGGGACTCAAGTGAGACACTGCTTTGGGCTTTCTACCCCTAAAAGTACCTGAAAGTCCATTAGCTTGGGGTTGTTCTGTCTAATCCTTGGCTTCAAAAGAGACATGTGTCACTATTATGAATTTATCTGGACTAGGACAGTATGCATTATGCTTTAACTAGCAGCTAAAAGTGTGACTGGATGTCACCTGGGCCCATGTGGTGGAGATCTAGTTTAATACCAAGTAATGATCAGGAGGTTTTGCTGTTCATCAAATGAGCAGTTACTTTGAAAGATAATTCTCCATAATGTAACAGTAGATTTTTGAAAAAAAATATTTGTACTTGTTTGGTTTTTATTTTTGTCTATTTAAATTAGCCAGAGAGAAACGGAGAAGCAGTGTATTTACTCTTTTGCACCTGGCTGCAGATAAAGCATCTTTCTTTATTCTTTTGGAAGCAAACCAATTTCTGATCTACAACAAGATTTTCCAAGTTCTATTCATTTTAATGTTACATTTTTGGGTGCCCTTTTTGGCAGTTACAATGGACCTATTAGCAGCATAGAAAGCAAACATCTTTCAAGAATAAGATTTTTTATGGTCTGAAATTGGTCCAAACCTTCACATATTTTTACTGTAGCTGCGGTCTTCTGTGTGTTCCAGTATAGTACAGTATAGTATAAACTAATATAGGAAATCTGTTACTACATCATGTTTCTAATCCTGCAAATGCTCAATGAGATATACATATAAATCTTTATATATAAATACAAAAGACATACATATACATGTCTGTTTGCAGAATCAGCCCTACCACTACAGGATTTTCATCCTAAAAGGTTTCAGTGTATAGTTATCCAAAAGATGAGAAATTTCTATAAAGGGATTCCTAAATCCTCCACTTCTTTTGACCTTGTGCTGATTGCATTAAGTGTCACATGCCATTTTGGATAGATACTGAGAACCCCCTAAAAAATATTTGGCTTCAGACTTATGGAAACTGTATTAAATGTGTACACTTTAGGATAATAATCTTTCTTGAAGCTTCAGATCAGGTGAATAGAACTTCAGGTTCCAAAGAACACAATAGTGCATATATATGTGAAGAGGAACACACACACTTGCCATTGCTGGGATTTGACTTAGTATACATTGAATCAGAAAGCAATTTTTTGTGTCATTGAGTCCATTCACCTGCAATTGTCTTCTATGAACCTTCTAATAATCCAGCAAACTCATAATTTTTATTAAAGAACCTCACTTTGAAAGTCCCTCTTTTACTATTGAAATGTCTTAATGCTGTATGACAAGTACTCTTAGCTATTTAACACTGTGCCTGAAGTGCATGGAATCATGGAACCATCTGGGTTGGAAAAGATCTTTAAGATCATTGAAACAAGCCATTAGCTGGCACCACCAAGTCCACCACTAAACCATGTCCCTAAATGCAACAGAAGTGTCCTCAATCAGTGGTATGTGGTCCTGAATGACTGAAAACTCAGATCAGAAACATCTTGAGGAGTGTTCTGCATTTCTCCATCATCTTCCCTTATCCTTCTGTTCTTGTTTTGTTTTGAGAGAATTATCAGGCTCAAAATTCAAGTAGTAATAAAAATTATTGTTTTGTAACTGTTTTTTGAGACCCTTACACTCTTGACACCACACAAATTAATTGTTTGTGAGCTATTAGATAGGAAACTTAATTTAAACATGTCTAATTCATCTATAAAGTTATTTTTTCCATATAAACACTTTCAATACATTTAGGTAGCAGAAGTTTCTGATTTGTTCTAGTGCCAGATGCTTCTACATGTTGACCTCTTGTTGTTAATATATTTTCTCTTTCTTAGTTACAAGAAGCCAGACACAGAAAGTTATGAGGCACAAGCTCAAGGCCGCATGAAGCCACTCACTCCTTCACAAATCAGTGTTCACATTGGAATGGACGACAGGAGGAGGGATTCTTCCAAACCATCTTCTTGGGATCAGACTAGCCAAGTGTCCCTCTCTTCCTTGGCTTCCAGCAGGCTGCCGAGACGCAATGGTTTCATTGAGGAGGAAGGTGGCAAGTGGTCATTGCTCATAAACGGAGCAGATGAAGAGCAGTACATCTGAAGCACTGGACTCTTGGTACAGGGGGAAATGTTCCTCCTCCCCAGTCAGGGGAGGGTATGACTTATTTCATCAACAGCTTCAGTGTTGTAAGTGAAGTGTTCCTTCAGCTCATGAGAAGATTGCAACTCAGCTCAGTGTTGGGTTGTATGGATTGTGGATTTTTTTCAGGTCACCAGTTATTTCTGGCCATGGAAATAATCTGTGGCACCATAATGAACTGGCTTGTTTGCACACAGAATTTAGTGAAATAATGTAAAATTGTAATTTTCAGTCTAAAAGAGTTTCTCTTTGACTCTTTGCTAGGAACCAAATTTCATACTTTTCACTCTTTATAACTTTATTACTTCAAGACCACATGAAGTAAAAGTATTTTCAGAGCTGCCAAATATTGATTTGTATCTAAATGAGGTTAGCAATGGCAAAAGGAATTCTGTGGTCAGAAGTTGAATTTTTACACAGAATACTAACTAGTCATGTCACTGTGAGATCACTTTGTATTTAGGATCCATGACATCTCCTGGGGCCAAAAATGCTTTGTTGTTTCACCTGCTATAACTCTCTGAAAGGTCTTTTTCAGAGATTTTCACTTGCTTTGAAGTATTGCATTCTTTTGATCCACGTTTCTATTACTCTCTTTGATTTTCCCTTTTTCTCCATATAAGCCCTTTTCCCCTTTTTCTTGCACAGGAGATCTATGAGTTATCATTATGTTTACAGATATTCCTGTTTGGGACAAACTCCTTTAAGTCAACAGGAACCAGTCCATTCCTATTGAAGTCCATAAAGGCAGAACTGGTTCCTGGTCCCAGTTATCCAAGATACCTTGCTGGACCCTGGGGAAGCTCCTTAGAGTTGGCCAGTTGTCTGTCTTTTTCCTCTGACAGAGTGAAGGATTTGTGCCAGTGTGAGCAAAGGTGGTATTTACCTTGGAATGACTGAGCAGAACTAGCACTGGTCTGACTCCAGCATAGCTGAACAGAGTGAGCTTATTGCACAACTTAACCCCAGCTGGCTGGTTGCTTAAAATGCAGCTAAGTTTAAATTAAAAAGGTGGGAAAATGGCCTTAAAGTGGGCTTCTATTTGCCATAATATGAATAAATGACAGGACCTGAACTAAGAAAATTTGTAATTTAAATTTGTATTTATGTTTTGTATTGTTTTTATCTCCCCTCTTTACTTCAAGGAGAAATCAAAGTGCTGGATAACCATTTTTTTGCTGTAACATCTTTACCAAATCTTGCATTAACTTCATTCCTGTGGATGTCAGATTCACCCCTTAACACTTTTTAGAGTCAGGATGGTAGGAATCAACTGCTTTGGTGCACTGGATCCAGTCCCAGAGCGCTGTGTTGTCCAGCTGTGGACTCTGAGGTAAGCAGAGATTTATAGTCTAATTTAGAAACTGAAAGAAGAGGAAATACTTTGCTAAACAACATGAAATAACTACTTCTTTTCATTGACTGAAATACAGAGCTGTTTCTAAGATGGGTTCAAATCCTGCTTCTCCTAATGTAAAAATGAAAAACAAGTTGGAGAGGAAAAGAATTGTTCTTAAAGAATTGGATGGGTCCTCTTATTTTCTCAGCACTGTCTTAAATAGAATTACAAATCAGTTTTAAAACTCTATATAAGTAGAGATTACTTTCACAGTTTTTCACACAGTTCACACACACTTTCCACACACTTTTCAAAGGTGCATGCCATAGGTGCATGTCCCTGTGGGAAAGAGGGTCTGAAGTTTTGCTATTCTGTGTTTTCTTACCAGTCCTTACAGTAAAAATATGTGGGTTTTTTTTTTTTAAAAAAAAAATCAAACAAATAATTGTGTGTCTTTTTCTTTTTTTATTTAGGGGTTCAGAATAAAAAGAGCATAAACAGAGATTGTTGGATTGCAGGGTGTATAGCACAAGGTTTTGTGTCTGTTTTGTGATCTGTTTCAGGCAGGATGTATAGGAGGGAAAAAAAGACAGTGTTGTTTCATGTTGAGACAGGTGAGGTTGCAAGCATTTTAAAGGGTGGAAATAGGATTCAAAATCATCCTGGGAAATTGGACAGAACCAGGAAAATTTGCAAACAGAGCACAGAGGAATTAAAGGTCAGTGCAGCTGAAAAAGGTCAGGTAGTTGTCTGGCATTCATTTTGTGACCTGGTTTAACAACTCAGTGATGCTGCAAAATCAAGAGAAACATAGAGAGGTATAAAGACTGTATCATCCATATGACAAAATACCTCATTCTGTTCTACTCTGGAGAGGCACCAGCTGAAGTATCAGGTCTATGAAGTAGCAGATTGTATATGTCATGCTTGTTAGGAAAAAACAGTTCAGAGAAGAGCAATGAGATTTAACAGAAATCTAGAAAACGTGAGAAGGTAGGTGTATGAGAATGAGAAATATAAGAAGATCGAAAGAATTTGAGTAGGTTTGCCTACAGAATACCATAAGGAAATACAAGTCTCAAAACACAAAGAGAACAATTTATTCCTTTCATCTTTTCAATGTCTTTTATGTTCACAGTGACTAGAACAAGAAAATAATAGGCTTATTGAGCCTAAGAATATTTAGATTAGTCACTAGTCCTGTGTAACAGGAAAGATTGTGGAGCACTGGAAGAGGTTGCAGGTGGGGGGCTCTTCAGATGCACATGGCAATCAGGAACATATTTGGTGATAAAATGTTAGCCAGAGTTGAATCCTGACTTGGAGCAGGCAGCTGCCCTACACCAGCTCCTGACCTTCACCCCAGATGGGGTTTCTCCTATTTCTGTGAAAGTAATATGAACCAAAAAATTACTGGAGTAGAGAACTGACCACACTATCCTGCTCGCAAGCAGTGCTGAAGAACCAGAAGTAAGCTTGACTTATTTCATACTTGAAATTAACTGGAAAAGGTTTGCTCATTATATTTGCATAATGTCTTAGGCTTCAAATGGCTGTGAAACTTGCATAAATCTTAGAATCACAGAATGGCTTGGGTTGAAAAGGTCCTTAGAATTCACCTAGTCCAATTCCCCTGCCATGGGCAGGGACACCCACTAGACTGGGTTGCTCAGAGCTCCACCAACCTGGTCTTTGAGCACTGCCAGAGAAGGGGCACCCACAATTTCTTTGGGCTACCTGTACCTGTGCCTCACCACCCTCACAGTAAAGAATTTCTCCCTAATATTTAATGTAAACCTACCCTCTTTCAGTTTAAATCCATTCCCCCTTGCCTAATCACTACATGCCCTTGTCAAAAGTCCCTCTCCCGCTCTCTCATAGCTCCCTTTAGGCACTGGAAGGTGCTCCAAGGTCTCCTTGGAGCCTTCTTGTCTCCAGGCTGAGCAACCCCAGTTCTCCCAGCCTGTCTTGATGGGAGAGGTTCTCCAGCCCTCTGAGCAGCTTTATGGCCCTCCTCTGTAGCTGTTCCAGCAGGTCCATGTCCTTCTTTTGCTGGGGACCCAGAGCTGGATGCAGCACTCCAGGTGGGGTCTCAGAGTGGAGCAGAGTGGCAGAATTCCCCTCCTCACCCTGCTGGCCACGCTGTGTTGGAGGCAGCCCAGGATACGATTGGCTTCCTGAGCTGCGAGTGCACATTGCTGGGTCACTTTAAACTTCTCATCAACCAACGCCCCGAAGGCAAAAATGTCTATGAGAAAGTTAGAATAGTTATACCTAGTTAAGAAAAAGAAATACAGTTGGTAGACCTGAGACTTGTGATCAACTGCTCTTGTTAAACTGGAGCTCCTGATGCATACTTTGATGCATTAGACAGTACAGAGCAACTTTTCAAACCCCAGTTTTGATCTTAGGTGTCTGCATTGTATATGTTGTCCCAGCACAACTCAGTTGCTGCCTATCTGATGGTAAGTGTTGATATATCTGATGATTTATAGGGGACATCCAGTTATTTTGCTCTGGTAAAAGTTTGTGAGTCTTTTGTTGTAACTTTTAAATTCTTTTTTAATGAACACAGAAGACATCTAATGAATCAGATCTTTGATTTTCATCTTCATTTTAGTGCAATAGCTCAGGAATACTGTTGCCTGTTAAGTTTTTCAACTATTTTTCTTCTCTTGTTATAGTTTTGTCATACAAATTTTGGTGCCCTAAGTTGACAGGAGAGAAATTATTCCATTTCATTTCCTCCTCCTTTCCCCTTTTTTTCCAAGCAAATAAGCTGTCTGATTTCTATCTGAGCTGATTACAACCTTTCTCTGACTAAGTATTCGTTCAAGGATTGTATTTTCTCTAAATGCACTTATGTGTGAAGAAAAAGAATGAGTAGGTGGTGAAATTAGACAATGGTGTGCAGGGATGTGAAATCAGATAACACCGAAATGCTGGATTTAATTTCCCCTACTAAGATGCCAATAGCAAGCCAGTGGGAAATTGTTTGAGAGTCACAACAAAAGAAGTGGTGAAGCACAAAACATCCTGCTCACATGTGAGTCTCAGACAGACATAAGCACAGGAGGAGGCACATTAACTCCTCTCTTTTTCTCGAGGTAAAAGCGTCAAGGCTTTGCAGGCAAGTACAGCCCGCCCACGGGCTCTCTTGTGCAATGATCTGATTTTCATGACTGATTTACCTTCATGCTTCAAATGATGATTTCTGAAGTGTCCCCTGGTGCTGCAGGTGAGGGGATGTGGCAGGGGGAGGCGTGTGTTGTTTTCCCCCGGGGCATTCAGCCAGCCCCGGAGGAGGTGAGTTCCCGCGGAGGTTTGTGCTGGTCAGAGCAGAGCAGTTCTGTGTTCCGGGGGCATCGGGGTGAGGTTTGGGTCGGGGGGCTGTGCCGCTCAGCAGCCAGCACCTCACCTCCTTGGGGACCGTGAGATGTCACTGCAGGTCCAGCCCAAGCCACAGAAACCCCCTAATCTGCAAAGCATCTGAAGATCCAGTACATTCACTGCCGGCTACCAGCAAGGGGGAAAATGTAAAGGGATAGCTTAACTCATATCTAAAATTTTGGTCTGAAAATATATAGCCCAAGAATAGATTTTGTGCTAGTGTCTGTTTGTCTCGAATTCTGAATTGGTACTTCTTATTATTTGATACTTAAGCAAATCCTAAATTGCACAGGTGTGTCTGCTGAAATCGCTTTCTTTTTCCTCTGACAAGCCGAGATTCAGGAAGAAAAGCTGCACTGCAGGAAGTCAAAGTGAGGTGCCTGCATCCTCAGGACAAGCCTGCACCTTGTGGTGTGAGCTTAAACTCCCCAGGGAGCTGAGGGTGCAGCACTGCTTGTTTGGTGGAGTTGTGTTTTAAGTAGACCTTAGGGGAAGTCACAGCAGCCCTTGGCTTTCCCACAGGGCACCGCATCAGACTCTGCAACATCTTCCCCGGAGGGCTGAGCCCCGTGTAAGCCAGGAGCAGGCTGCCAGCAGAAATCACGTATTCTGCCAGAATTTTACTCACCAAGGCAAACCAGCCCTTGCTCTGAAGCCTGCCTGTGTGTTCCAGCCGTGCAGGAAGGGTGTGCAGTGCCAGTCTGTGAGAGACCCTCCTGCATCCTGGCAGAAAGGGGCCTCGCTTCCAAGGGTTAATTTTATTTTAAGATACCTCTGCATTGCAGTTGTGCAAATCGGAGCGGTTGGGAGCAACCTGCTGAACGGGAAAGGGCTCATTAAATATATACTGTCACTGATTTATGAGAGAGTGCAGAGACAATATAATTACATATAATTATGCCAGAATCTTGCTGCAGAGTTGCCACTTGTGTTGGGAATTTTATCCTCTCACTACGGCAGGAGGATTTAAAAAACCCATACATCTGCCAATATATTTGTGCCACAACTAACTTACTCAGAAGCTTTTGTTTGATCATTCTCTTTACAGACCATGGAGCTTTTTAAGTATATCATCATCTTAGGGATGAACAAAAGGTAGGCAAGGCTTTGGGTGGTGTGCTGCTTTCTTCGTGTCCGTGGGGGAGGCAAGTTTGGGCTGCAAAGAGGACCTGGCCAGCACTACTCTTGCCAAGGCTGTGTTACAAAGGGAAAGTTTAAACCAGTAGCTCATAAGAAGCTGCTGGAAGGGTGGTTTGGGTGGAAGATGCCTGTACTCACCTTTCTCAGCCCACAGGTGGGCTGAGAAAGTCAGTGTGTGTAAGATGAGATGTAAGCTCTTCTCTGGATACACTCCCGCACCTCAGTGTCCTCCTTTTAGTGAGGGGCCCAGAACTGAACACAGGATTTGAGGTGTGGCCTCACTAGTGCTGAGTACAGGAGGACAATCCCTGCCCTGCTCCTGCTGGCCACACTAGTGCTGACACAGGCCAGGATGTCATTGGCCTTTTTGGCCACTTGGGCACAGCTGGCTCATGTTCAGCTGCTGTCAGCCAGAACCCCCAGGTGCTTTTCTGCTGGGCCATCTTCAGCCACTCTGCCCCCAGCCTGTAGCGCTGCCTGGGGTTGTTGTGACCCAGGTGCTGGGTTGAGACATACTAGGACATGAAGGTTGGTTTTACACAGAGGGGGCACCTGGATTTTCAGCCCACCAGGGCAGTTCACTGGAAGATTTCAGTGAGTGGAGAGCCTCAGTCATTCAGAGGGATGCTAAGGTCTGACCAACACCCACCACAGCCTACAGATGGAGACAGGAGCACCCCAAAACTTGCCAAGGTAGGTTTCACACAGCACCTCTGCACTGGAAGAAATGACAGATGAGGAATCCTTTTCCCAAAGAAACTGTTAATCAGTTATTAATGATTACACCAGCAACTTTACAAGCTTAAATAGAAGGAAGGAAATGAGAACTTGAAAGTTCTCCCTTCTGAACACACTAAGCTGTAGGAAAAGGTCCTCTTGCTTAAACAACAAGCAGGTTGGACAAAAACAAGCAGAAAAGTAGGTTTGCTCTCAAGATGTCTTTAAAGAAACAAGAAAAGCAACTCTGCTTGGAAGGTTTGGTTCCAATATCTTAGGCCAGAGAGGGCAGGGGATTGGGGGCGGGGGGGGGTGTGTGGAAACGAGGCTGAGCCCAAAGCAGCCTCACTATTTTCTGCCTCTGAGAAGTGTTGAATTCTATGGAAAACACATCGCTGATTTGATGATGCTGTCATTGCTCTTGTTAATGTTATTAAATAACTCCCTGTGCAGTTATTAACTGTAAGCCCTGAGATAAGATTGCTTTACAGCAATAAAACATCAAGCCACTTCCACAAAGAAAGCTTTGATTACATCTCACACAAAGCTGAGATAAGGCACAGGTGAAGTGACCCAGCAGATCAAGGGTGTTTTGCATTTCAGCTCTCTCTTCATCATTACCTTGCTTTGTTCTCCTGATTGCCTGACTTGTTTGTAAAAAAAAACAAGTCAAAAGCCACCAATAAAATAAAAAAAATCTTTTGGAAAAACTATTTTCTAGCTTCAAAATAACAAATGAACAGAAACATAACTTGCCAGCAGACAGGTGATTGGTCTCTGATTCAGACATTACTGTTTTCCCAAAATCTTCTTCACTCTCCCCATTCTCATCAGCTCTTCCGTCATTTTCAACATCTTGTATGAGTAAGTCAGAAAAGAAATCTGTTGGAAACCCCTGTTACAAGAGACCTGAAGAGTAATGAAATGAGCAGATTAAGGCTTCTGCCAAGGTGAGTGTATTTATGCATGACGTTTACCCATCTGCACTGATGACAGTACTTCCTCTGCCTGATCTCCTTCTGCTTACTTCTTTATCAATCAAATGACACATTCAGGAGTGGCAGTGGGTGTGATGAGGATGACAGCACCTACACCAGCATTAACACTGTCCCTGTTTAATTTACTGTGCTGTACACACACATCTGGTGCTGTGAATGGCCACAGCGTTTTTGCAATGCATGCACGGGCTTTAGTAAAAAAGAACTTTTAACACACAAGAACCAAAAGAGCCAGAGAAAGAAATGGCTTTTTAAACTTTATTTTGATCTGGTTAGTTGTTCAGACAGATGCTGGAACACAGAGCAAGCCATTAGACTCCAAACCTTTTGTCTACCACTCACCCTGCCATCTGTACCCTGGTAGCTCCCTGTGGCCAAGCAGTTCTCCCAGCCTTAGCTTATTGCTGCTCTTGCAGGTGGTTGTAGTGCCAAACCCATTAGACCCTCTCATTTATTGATTCTGTGACCAGTCATGACAGCACAATTTACAGGCCTGCATGCATGCCCCTGTGCACTTACATCTCTTTTTCTACCTGGGCTTGAAAAATATTTGTCAGTCCCTCTTGCAGTGGTTTCTCTTCATTTTGCTTTTCTTCCCATTCTATTTTCCACACTGAATGAGTTATTTCCGACTTTTTTTTCAAAAACCCCATTTTTCATTCACTTCATTAATATTTTCAAGTTCTATTTTGGACTTTCCCACTGTATGGAAGTCTTTAATCTTACTATTAAAATACTAGTGAAGGATTTAAGTGATACTGTTTGCAGAATGAATGGAAAATTCACGAGTGAAGGGTGACTGCAAAGGGCAGTATCTGTCTGGCTTTCTGAATAAAATGATACAGCTCTTAAACTGCTGGTAAGGCTTTTTCATAGCTTCAGGAATGGCCCAGCTCCCATTTTCCCCTGGCTTAATTTGGCTTAATCCCAGTTCCTTTTGAAAATAATTAATTGCAGAAAATCTATCATTTTTTTTAGCATTATTTATCCCAAATTTTACTTACCACAAAAGCAATTACCAGGGAGCTGGGAGATGGCTTTTCCACTCAGACTGGTTTGCCTACAGGGAGAGCCAGGAATCAGAATTCCTCATGGCTTCAGAAAGCCGGGGGATGCATTTCAGCCACAAAAGCCCACCCTGGGCATCCTGTCCTTCTGCCCACATTGGATATGCTGTTCCCACCATCACTGGTCCTGTTCCAAGGACCACACGGCACCATGCTGGGAGTATGCATTTCCTGTCACTGTATGGGAATGCACTGCTTCTCCCTGCTTCCAGAAGCTGAGAATTGGAAAGAGGTCACCTTTTCTCCATGTCACTTCATTGTGAAGGAAGTTTTGATGTGAGAGAGCAATGTGCTGAGCACACATTGGTGGGTTTCACAGAGCTACAGAATTGTTGAGGTTGAGGGGGACCTCAGGACTTCATCTGGGCTAACCTCCCATGCTCAAGCAGGGCCATCTAGACCCAGTTGCCCAGGACCATTTCCAGACAGCTTTGGAAAACCAGCAACCTATGTCAGAGCTTGGTGATCCCCACCCACAGTGGCAGCTTCCTGATGTGCAGGGGAAAACTGATGTGTTTGTGCCCATGGCCCCTGGTCCTCACACTGGGCACCAGAGGAAAGAGCCTGGCTGTGTCCTCTTTTCACCCTCCCTTCAGGTATTTATACACATTGATGAGATCCCTCTGAGCCTTCTCTTCCTCAGGCTGAGCAGTCACAGCTCTCTGAGCATTTCCTCATAGGAGAGGTGCTCCACAACCTCCATCACTTTCCTTGGAGTTTCTTTTGTACTGGGGAGTCCAGCACTGGACCCAGCACTCCAGGAGTGGCTTCAGCAGAGCTGACCAGAGAGAAGGATCCCCTCCCTCAATTTGTTGGCAACACCTCTCCTAATGCAGCCCAGGACACCATTCAATTTCTTTGCCCTGGGTCTGGGTTGTGATCTGGGTTATGATCTGGGTCATGATCGACTTGGTGTCCACCAGGACCCCCAGGTGCTTTTCTGCCAAGCTCCTTCCCAGATGGATAGCCCTCAGCACAAACTGGTGCCTCAGATTGTTCTTCTCCAAGTGTGGGAATTGCACTTTCTGTTGAACTTTATGGTGTGCCTTCCAGCCCACTTCCCCAGCCTGTTGTGCTCTCTCTGGATGCCAGCACAACCCTCTGGTGTATCAGCCACCTCTGCCTGATTGTCATCAGCAAACTTGTGCAGGTGCACTCTGCCCCATCACCCAGGTTAACCCTTCGCAGAGTCAGGCTGGTGACACAGACTTGGTGGTCCCAGGTCTTTACAGCACACTCTGAGGACTCTCTTCTAGCAGAGACACTGCTTCCTGAAATCTTTGTGGTCCTGGAGCTTAGCTGTGATTCTCCAGGTATTTTGTCAAACTCAGTTAATAATAATAATTAAAAAAAAGAGACAACACTGATTACAGTTTAATAAGAGAGATCCTTTTCTCCAGCTCCTTGTAGGCTGCAGCTAATGTTTAAAAGCAACAAGAGGGTTATTTTGTCTCTCACTGCTGTTTTCTTCTGGCTGTTTCTGGAGAATGAGAGGACAGCCTCTGCCTCTCTGATCTCTACCACTGATTGCAGTTGCAGTGCTGGGCATTAAGAGGGCATGATTATGACCACAGCAGAGTTGCTCAGTGAGTTAAACTGGCTGGGCACATTTTCATTTCAAACATTAATTGATAAACGAGGAGGACAGAATTACTGATGGCATCTAACACAAGAAATACTGGCACCATATAGGTTGTTTAGAACATATAATAAACCAAATGATGAGAATTTACTGGTGTCAGTCTGTTTCTTCCATATGAAGCCATAAATTTGGTTTGGTATCGCTGAGAGTGAGAATGCTTTTGCTGAGGCTCCTACAAGACTCTAATAAAAGCTCGTCTAGCAGGGTAGCAGTGAGAAACTGGGATTGCTGCATACCTAGGCTGCCCAGGAAGGCCCTGGGGCAAACACTAGCAGGCTGCTGTTAGAGTTTCTTGTATTTCTTGTGTTCACTGTTGTTGTGCAGCTGTGCTTCATTCCAGCCCTGGAACTGGTGTGGAAAGGTCAGAAAGAGCCCTTTGGAGCAGGGACACAGCAGTGCACAACAGGAGCATGAGGCTGCATGGATGCTCTCTTCCTCACCTGCTTTGCCCTGTCTTCTTCTTTTTGTGGATATACCTTGGAGCTGGTTGTGCTGTTGGTGTCCCTTGTAGAAATCATCCTTTAGCATGGGAGGATTTTTCAGGGAAATGTGACCTGAAAATCGTGCAGGACCTCTTTGGTGGATTTGCAGGTACTAAAATACTTCTAGTCCCTTGGAAATGGCTGGCTGACTGACACTCAGCACAAAGCCCTGCAAAAGACCTTGGTTAAAAGGGAATTAAGATTGCCTCTGGTTTAAACATCTAAACATCATGTTTAGGGCAATGTACTCCAAACCTCTGAAGACTTGGAAAGGACTAGCATTTAAAACTAAATGTCTGGAAATTAGGGAATGCTGTTCATGAGAATGCAGCTAGCTTCTTTTGATGCCTTCTGAATTTTGTAGTAGTGGAGACTAGCAGCTTCATCTGTGCCCCTCAGGACTTTTCAGACCTTTTTTAATTGTGTCCCTGCTCACCTCTTTTTCAGATTGAGCTGTACAGGACCTGTCCCACATTTACTGTTCCCTGGCTGGTTGGATTGATCACTCCTGCTCTGCCCACCCCTTTTCTGTGACTCCCCTTTGCCCTGGCTGGGGCTTTCCCCCACTTCCTGGCCCCACTTACCCATCCTTGCAATGGGTGACTTGAAAGGAGCCAAGTGCTGCCCTCCAGCTCTCTCCTGTGGCTCCTTGGCCCAAGCTCCCTGCAGGGCTCAGCTCAGCCCTTCCAGGCTCTCATTGTGGAAAAATGACATTATTTCTTGAACAACTCAGCACTGATCCCGTAGGAACTGTGAACCCACTAAAATCTAATTTTCACAGGTTTTCTTTTATAATGAAATGAAGGCAACTGGGTGCAATTGTCACTGTCCTAAGGACAGTATGTCTTCAGGGAGCCCAAGGGAGAAAACCAACCCCATCCTAAGTACCTATGAGTGAAATCATCCTGCAACCCCTGAGCAGCACGTCCCTGCTAGGGGGCATGGTAAAATGGGCAGAGTCATGAAAAATATTTCTTCTAGCTGCCATCACAAAGTCTTTAACATGGAGAGCAAAAGGAAATGCCTGTGCAGCCTCAGAATTGCTCTGGACTTGAAATAAAAACAGAATCGCTTGTCCTTTTTTTTTTCTACACTGGTCATTATATCCAGCTAGCTCAGGCAACCATCTTCATTCCTGCTGGAAAACATGTGAAAAAAATCACCAAGGCACTTTTAAATGACTACAAACGCCTACAAGAGTCTAAAAATACACAGCAGTGGCAATGCGTGCAGCAGCACTTATTGTCTCTGTGCTTGAGACTGCAAACTGATAATTTCACATGCCAGCATTAAACCGAGGAGACCGGCATCTGTACCCAAAATACAAGTGCTGGTGCCATGGATGGAGCAGAGATCTGCCACAAAATCATTTTCCATCCTTAACATCTCAGCTCCTTTTTTGTGTTCTGTTCTTTAAAATGGCAACAGAGTTCTCTGCACAGCTCTCCAGAGAACAACAGGGTACGGGCACCGACGTGTGGCACCCTGTGAGATCTGGGAATGGAAAATACCAGAATGTGCCATACCAGAATGCAATGCCTGGGGACAGGGGTTAGTGGTGAAAAGGGCATTTTTAGGTTAATGGTTGGACTCAGTGATCTTTGAGGTCTCTGCCAAACTCTGATTCTAGATAAGTGTACTGTGTAAGTACCACCTAGGCAGAAAACACCCTGCTGTGCTGCTGCTGCTGCTTTCCAGCAGGCTGGAGCAGGGCTGATGGTTCCCTGTGGGGGGATCCTTGCAGGCTTTGTTGTTTATGCCTTCATTAGAAGGAAGATCAGCTAACATAAATTTCCTCTCCCCATCTTTGGAAAAGGTGGGTGCTTCAAGTGATACGTGCCCTGTTAATCAGTTCCACCTCTACCAGCCCTCGGTTGCCTCTGCTCTCAGGGAAGTGCTGCTCCTGAGTGAGCAGTGCAAAAGCTCAGGTCACACACCATTCCTTGATCTCTCGATTTCACAGCACTAAAGCTTTTCCATCAGGCTGCTGCTTGGCTGGCTTTTTAAATTAAACATTGCTGTTAATTGCATTGATGCAAATCTGAGTGCCACAGAGAAGAAAATACTTTTTATCTTGGTGCGATGTAAAGCCAATGTAGGTCACTTCATACACACATTTGGTGCATATATGCATATTCAGATATGAAGCAACTAGGGGATCTATAGCTCTTTCTTCAGTAGATTTGGTGTGTTTGGGCTGCAGCTTGAAATTGCAATGTAGTGTGCAGGGAGAGCTGGTTTTCTCGTTAAGTCAGCAGAGAGAGAGCACATTCACAAAAGAGGCACTCACTGGGTTCGCAGAGACTTCACCTTGGTTCACAATTTTTCTTCCCTCCTGAAGTACAGCAGTCAAGCTACAAATCTTGAGGAACAGGAAAGAAAACCCATACATGAACTGAAAATTTACTGTCAGGTCGAGCAGCTAAGTAACAGCTTTTCAACCCAATTTCCATTTAGGTGTTCTCAGGCTAGCTTAGCAGAGCTCTGGAAAGGTAACATCCACATGAAGATGAAGACTAATAACAGTAATTCTTCTTGAAAAGCTCCCACGCCAGAACACTCAGAGAGCTGTACTGCAGGGTAGCAAAATCATGATGCTGTAACTCACATTAAAAATGTGGAGGGTGAGCAGTCATGTTGCCATTCACACCAAAAAATTACCATTCTTAACTAATTTTTTCACTGTTCTTACGAAGTGTGGTGAGGCACAGGATGCTGATGAAGGTGGTGACGGCAGGGAAGGTTTGTTGTCACATGCTGAGGTTACCTGCTTCCACAGCCTTAAAGCATTTATCAGTGTCTCATTTAGTTGATATATACTGCACTGAGTTAAAGCTGAGATTTGCTAAATCCGTGGCTGTGCAGCTCCTGCTCTTACCCATTAAGAGGGTACCCTTACAGCACCTCTGATGGCAGGGAGGTGACTTTGCCTGCACTGCACACACTGACTGGTTCCTGGGCACTTTTTCTCTCTTGCTTTGTGTCTGTGGCTGTGTACACACACTCAGTGGTGCACACACCACCCTCACAAAGAAGAAGGGGACAATTCGCATCCCAGGGAAACTGGTTGTTTGCTGGGTGGTTCTCTGCCACGTATTGCAAACCTGAAGAACCAAGATACAACCTCTGCTTGTCTGTACAACTCCAGGGATGCCATGGTGGTTTTTTTAAGCTCCTGGGTTCAAATCTGTATTGTCTTTTTTTTTTGTTTTGTTTTTTTTTTTTTGACAAAAGCTCACATCATCAAGGGGAGGTGCTCGAATTCACTACTTCTTCTGAGTGCTCCCCTTGCCTGTTTCTCATACCCCCTGTGAAACAGCAATAACAGAGTCCCAGTTTCAATTGTGAATATGGATTTATATGGGATTTTGGATCCTCTGAGGGACTGTGTAGATTGAGTGAATCACTAGATCAGGACGAAAACCCTTCCAAAAATCCCCAGACATCAAGAGTCTGGAATTCCCTTTCTCTCTGCAGATCATGCTCTTAGTCAATCAATAAACAAAATATTTTAAAAAGCAGAAAAAAGGGGAGAAACAAAGAGAGAAAATGATAAATAGAGATATTAGCAGCATTACAGAATTGTTTTTAAAGTACAGTTTCCTCATGGTTCTTCTCTTCTTTAACACACATTAGATGTTAATTTCTGAAGGATTCAAGTGTGGTTATTTTTTCTTATCTGGTGTTTTCAGTCACAGTATTCTTTCTTTTCCTTTCATTTTCATGGAAACTTTCTGCACTTCTAACAATTCAGTCAGATTTACTGGAAGAACTGCAGCAAAATTTCTATATGTGGCTGGATGGGCTCCATAGCCCAAATTTCCCGTGATTCACAGGACTGCGTTACTGGTTTTTGACATTTCTCCTATGCAATGACTGACACATGGAGTTGATAATTACAGCTAAATATACACATACATATACTGAATAAATTTAATTTTCTTCTGTCACTCTTACCATTCCGGTTGGTGACACATCTAGATGTGTCAGTTGACTTAAATGACTTCTTGCCATTTTGCATGTTCTGTCTCTCCCACGAGTTAGCTCCAAAGCTGTGTCAGGAATGCTTTCTGATGACACTGCTGCATTTCAAGATTGTGCAGGTGAGCTCAGTAGCTATTTCTTTCTCTCATTCAAATATTTAAGCAGATCTGTCACTACTGACTCAATCTCTTTATTGCTTTCTGCAGGAGTTGACATCCCTCTGTCAGACACTTTGGGCTTTGGGTTGTTCTGTGGTTTTAGAGTAACAAAGCTGCAGTCCATAATTTCCACTTTTGTTGTGGCCTTGAGCAGAAAATATCCTGTTGTGAATTGCTTGAGCAATTCACAACAGGATACCTTTGAAAGAAAAACAAAATTACATTAATGTAAATAAAATCCTAGAGGTAAAGTGATGGTTTTGAAACACCAGTGCTGGGAATGAAATAAGAAAAACAGCTTAGAGAAAGTTATTACACAGAGCACTACAGGTACAGCTGATTTTAAGGCACAGGTGGGCTTGGCAGTTTCTTTAGATCCTTCCACTCTAGGTGAGCTCTTCCTTCAATCATCTTCAGTTTTTCAGACATCTACAATTTTTTCCTGGTCCCTCTAGCCAACCTGTGCCAGATCAGCAGATTTGCTCTTCCAAGAGAGATGTATTTTTTCACTCTGAATGTCACATTTTGACAGCCTCCCTGTGCATGTTGCAGAGGTGATTAATGTAACAGTGCTTTTTCCTTTTCTTTTTTATATGGGAGTTATTTTACTTGTTCCTCTCATTACTTTACCACTCCAGAGAGTTAGCAGGGATCTCCACTCCTTCCTTCTGGCTGAGGATGACTGAAATTCAGTCTCTCTCCAGCAATGCCACCCAAGCAAAGGCCACTCAGGTGGATGCACTATTTTGAGGGGAGCCACCAGCAGTCTTAAACCATGGAGGTTTATGCTTTTCTCTGGCTGAACTTCTGGCTCTTCTGTGCTGCACTGTGTCATGCCTTAAGCTTCACACCAGCCGTACCGTCACCGACAGCGCCAGAGAAACTTCCCTGTGCTCTGCCATGACAGGAGCGACCAGCAGCTCTGCTAAGAACATCTCATGTGCTTCAAGCTCCTTGCCAGAGAGAGCACACCTAATTTTACTTTAAATGGATGTTAATTTGACATGTGCATTTGAATGACTGAGATAAATTCTTGGCTTTTTGACATTAAAATTTATTAAGTGACAAGCTTTTTTTGAATACTGTTATTTTCTGAAAGGTTCTTTTTCTCTATAGCAGCTAATAATAAAGCTCTAACACGTAAGAGTCCTGGATTTGTAGGAAGTTGCACTGAATGGTCTAATAGGTCATTTTCATCTCTGCCTTACATGGCAATAATAGAATAATAATAACCAAGGTTGCAAAACATTCCTACCCTAGCCGAATCATCTGGCTTTTTTTATGGACTGGTTATTCATTGAACAATAAATATTCATGGATTTGACAGGAAAGACATAGTGCATAATTTAACTTGAGCAAAATTAAACAGGACAGGCAGCCTTATCCCCAGAAGATCACAAAGGACTGAACTTGAGTGACAGCCTTGAGTGACAGCTTAAGAATGCCTGACAGTCACAGAAGTATCAGATTCTTTAACAGCAATTGTAAAGGCTTCTTACATTGTGTCCCCGAGTCTATTCAGTGCTAAAATCCTCCATAGAAGGAGAATGAGCTACTAATGCTACCATTCCAGAGAAAAATTCAATACCTGGTACTTTCCACTGTTGCTTTTGTCCCCCGTGCTCCTTCTGGATGTACAGACAGCCAAATAGAGACTTGTCTCTAGAACAGCCTTCACAGCTCAACTTTTGAAAAAACAAAACATCTGAGTTTGGTTTCTCAAGAAGAAATAAATGCTGCAGTTGCTGTGCCAAAGTTTGGCAGAAGGCTCTGGTTCTGTACTCACATCACATATAATCACCGTGGTGGGGAAGTGGAACAGGCTGCCCAGAGGGGTGGTAGCTGCCCCAACTCTGGAAATATTCAAGGTCAGGTGGGGCACAGATCTGCTCATTGCAGAGGGGTTGGACTAGGCGAACTTTAAAGGTTCCTTCCAGCCCAAACTATTCTATGATCCTATGAAATATCACTATATATTGATCACATGTTGAGTTGCAGTTGTTGAGGATTTTCTGTCAGAGGCTCCTGTATCTGCACTGGCAATATGAGCCCAGCAGATGAATAATAATCCCTGTGTGCAGCCTCTCCTGCTCTTACACACACACACAAATATACACAAACTGATAAATTTGTTTCCCTCTTGCTGGGGGGCTTGCTGCCAGCTTTCCCTCCAGCTTGCATCTTTTCCCACATACTGCTGATTCCTGTCATCCTTCCCATTTCTTCCCTGCCCTCTGCCCATGGCAACTAGGCTGATGCCAAAACTTCTCTCAGACAGATGCCTGATGAGGACGGCTCACCCGAGAGGGTAAATGTTCCCATCATGCTCCCAAGGGCAATGGAAAATTAAATGTTCCACCAAACCTGGTGGAACAGCACAAGCTGCCTCATTAAGACTCAAGTGTTAACTCTGACCCTTAAATACTGGGGATCTGACTGCTACCATTTATCAGTGTCTCATTTAGTTGATATATACTGCACTGAGTTAGGTGAGCTGTGCTGAGTTCCAGATGCTCTCAGCTATAAAGTTTCCACCTTCTTGTGGCTTTACCTACCCACCACAAATGTCCTGTTGACAGGCTAGGAAACCAGAGGTGTACCCCATCCCTTAGGCTGCAGAACCCCAAAATAATTAATAATGTCCTGAAAACCTGAGTGCAATGGCTTTAAAGAAAACCACACTAAAACCCCTCCTCTGATTTATACCAAGGATGACAGATGTTATTTTAGAGAGCTGGTTGAAATTCATCACTGCTTAAATAAAGTATCCATTTCAGTATGCAGAGCTTTCCACCTGTTTCTGAGCCTAGCAGAAAAATTCATGCTTTTTCCCTGTGGAGATACCCTCTCTCAGGACCAAAGGCCTTCACCCAGACCAACATTTTATAATCCTTAAGGCTATTTCATATTCCTGGCCTCCTTCTCCAGGAAAGTCTCCTTATCTTCTCCAGGAGTGTTGTTTTATCTGTCCACAGTTTCCTTTTCTTCCCGTAGAATGCTGTCCTCATCCAGATGGGCTCTGTATCACTCCCCAGTGATCTTTCCAGAAATTCTTATCTTGGGATTTCTCTAAGTCATTTCCCACCATGATTCCAGGTGCTGCTGGTTTGGAGAGGGGTGCACCAGCCTTTTGCATTGCCCTGCTCCCCTTATCCCAGATCAGCAGGTTCCCATCTGAAGGACAGACACCTCTGCCCTTCTGCCTGTGGTGCTTGAGGTATTCTTGTCCCTCTGACCCTTGGCAGTCTCCTGCCCCTTCACAGACTCCCCCAAGATATTTACAGCATCCTTTTGAACAATGAAAAGACCACAAAAATCTAATTTTCTGTTCACTATTCTACCTCATAATTCTACAGCTAGGATTCAAGGGGCTTAATTATTTATCCTGTTTCATTAGATTTATTATGACTTTTTGCACAGTGCCTCCAGCTCCACAGAGGCAGTAGGCTGCATTATAAATAAAAAACTGCCCTGTGTAGCAATTTCAGCCAGCTTTCTTCACACAAAAAGACTTGCTCCTGAAAGAATGGCAGAGGAGCAACTCAAGGCAGGGAGAAACAAGGAATTGTTTCTTCTTCCCTCCTGCCCTTTCAGGGTTCAGCTGGAAAATTTCTTGGGGAAACAAATTCGACTCTGGCATGGAGGAAGCGATCCAGGTGTCTAAAAGAAGCATCCAGTGACATTTTTAACACTGAACCCCTTTACAGGTGGTCTGATAGAAGATAACACACAAGAGATCTATGTCCTTTGGGAGCTGCAGGTGGAAGCTGAGATATCCCAACACATACTGGGCACAGGGCACCCAAGTGTATGAGTGAGTGCCACCTTGGAGTCTGCCTCTAATTCATGTGGCTTTGGATCAGAGAAAAGCAGGAAATCATTTTGCTTTTATGAGACTTCCATCACCTGAACATGCATGAAATTATACAAATAAGACTTTGAGAGCCTTTTCTCACATGGTACAGTAAAAATATTGCCATTTGTTCTTTTACTGTGCTCCTGAGGCAGGCTTATAAAGATGTATGGTAATTATATCAGAGTACATTTTTCAATTAAAACGTCATTACTATCTCACAGAATATGACTAAATTATATCCTTTTGTTACACAAGTCTGCAAATACTCTTTTGGTTGCTATCAAAATAATTTTCTGCAGACAAATCTAAGAGTTAAGAACTAACAGCTAACAAGTCTGATGCTAGTTTAGATCTGTTCTCTGACTAGAGAGAGGCCTTATGTGAACAGATGTAAAATTAATTTGAGAAAATTGATGTCTTTACTTGTTGAAACTCTTATTATTCCTCTCTGTTACCATCTCTTACCATCAAAAGAAATAAAGTCCCAAAGAATTGTGTCATGCTGCTGGAAAAAGTACCATTTTGAAAACTGTAGGACAGAGACACACAGCACTCAGAGAAGTGCAGTCCTAGTGGCAGCTGTGTCTCTGATACCCACTGGTGTCTGTGACCCATTGCTCATCCACAGTGACAGAATTTCTCAGAGTTTGGAACCATTGGCTTCAAGTCCAGTGATGCTGGGTGGAGCTGGAAGGAGTCTCTGGGCTCCTGGCAGGCTCTGAGCCAAAACAAGCACTTTGCTCCATATTCATGCTGGTTGCTTCTGAAGAGCATAATAAAACCCATCTGTGGGTTTTATTCACTAGCTCCCCTACTTTGGAAAACTGTCTGGAAGACACAAAGAGCACACACACTACATGTCAGACACATTCTCAGATTGTGTCACTAGGGTTGTATGACTAAATCTGGCAGCCAAGGGAAGTGCTACCGTATCTTGTGTTATTTGAACTAAAACAAGTGACCCAGCTAAAGCTGAGCACAGATACAGACAAGACCAGGTTGTCTTCAAAAGAAAACCTGTGATCCTAAATCTACCTGAAAGCTTGCTTTAGGAGAGTAGCCTGACTTTTAAATGGGTTGGTTCCCCTAAAGTCATTGGGAAGAAGTGGTGGATGAGTGGATTACAAAATCAGGTCTGTCTTTAGAGTAGGTATTTTAACCTGGGTTTATGTTTCTAGTTTTTTAAATTTTGGCCATTTGAACACCTTCTCTGTGAAAGTATGCAATATTTTCTTTATGTACATTTTAAATACATTTAGTGCAACTCAGGCCCTGATCCTGCAGGACATGAAAGAGACACTTCACTGACAGAAGTTGTCTCTATTTTCCTATTGAAATTGTCTTCAAGTTTAGACAGGAATGTTCAGATTCTGTTTGGCTATAGAATGTTTCACAGAGTCACAGCGACCTCTTTGTGACACCTTGAGCCAAATTCACCTAATGTCATCATTCTTTGATGACAAAATCAACCATGCAGCCAGCAACTGAAGACAGGCAGGAAGAATGAGGTGTTTCAAGAGGACTGTAGGAGAAACCAAGATTAAAAATCATCATGATTGCTAGGACATAACCCTTGGAAATCTCTTCCAGCTTTTTCTGTTTCAAGATTTTTTTTCAAATGTCTCAGTACTTCTGCTAGAAGCAGCTTCTAGTAAAATACTCCCTTGTCTGAATGTCAGAAAACAGCTTGTTACATAGGAATAGTTCAGATAGACACAATTCTGTTCATTAAGGAAGTCTTGCTCTCTGGGACACCCTCTCAGTCATCTTCTCAGGTGAGATATTTTCTTCTTTGTAAATGGTAATGGAAAGATTTTTCCTTCTTCTCTCATTTTGCCTTATCTCTGCCTCCAGGAGCTATTTCTTCTTTCCAGAACTTTTTTGTGTACCCATTACAGCTCCCTGTTTGATGCTATAGCCGGGAAAGACTGGTGGTGGAAAGAATATTGTTTAGTCAAATACCTTCTGAATTTTTAAATTAAGAAAAAAATGCAAAACACTCTTTTTCTAGGCAAGAGGTTTTGTGGTGCAAGTGCAGGAAACAGCACGATAAACACCATCTGCAGGGGTGACCTGGTGAATGAAACCTTTGGGTGCAAAGTTTTGACATTTGAGCTCCTGCCATAAATTTGTGAAGTTGCAGCAGCAGGATATATTATTTCTTTCTCTTCTGTTTTTCTTCTTTTCTCCTCACAAAGTAAATTCTGTTACCAAAAAGGACAATGAAGTTCTTTCAGCTTTCAACTCCTCATCCTTTGCCATTTCAACACAAATTTCCTGGTAGTATATGGAGATGAATTTCACTCCAAAGTGCTTTCAACATCACTGCTACCAATAACATCCTTCCTGGGAGGGACTAGATGGATAAAACTTTGCTATCTGGCATATCAGTAAAAAACTTCTTTTCCTTTCAAGGATAAGGAGTGGAAAGCTCTCAACACCTTTTTTGAGGAAAGTATAACTGGAACTTGGATATTTGGATGGATTCTGTGCATGGAGTGTTTCTAGGACCCTTTTCACCTCTTGAATCCCACAACAGACCCCACTGGCTCTCTACAGAGCAGCTCTCCACTGGCCTTAATGGCAGCTGGGACATCCCAACAGCAACATTCCAGTGTCTGCAGTTTGGATCTGATTCCCAGACAGCAGGCCAGTAGCAGTGGACACAGATGCATGTCGTACTGAGGGCATGAGATGCCACCTCGTGGGTGGCACTGCCACTTCCACTGCCTACCAATGGACAGCGACCTCAAAGTGGGTAGGTGACTGCTCTGCCTCAGTGGTCCTTCATCCATCCCTAAAATAGCAGTGATCACTTTCTGACCAACATATGGAGCTGTCTGAAAGAGTTTTCCTCACCTGTCCAAAGGCTTTAATTTCTGCCCATGTGGAGTTAAATCGTTAAAGGCAGCATCCGTGTTCTTGGAAAAGTTACTGTGCACAGGAGGGGCCATCTGCTGTTGCTGCAAGTGCTCAGGTATCTTTGGATTTGGGAAGCAGGTATTTTTAGAGAGAAAAAGAGATGGCAGGAGTTACAGAATCCCAAAATACCTTCATTGATTTTAGGCAAAGCTCTGTATATGCCATATATGCCATATGTTTTGTAGAAGGAACTTCAGGCACCTTCCAGTGGTGAGTCAAGCCAAGTTTTGGTTACAACTCCATTTTTTTAAGACTCAGCTTTAGGAAAAAAATTCAGTTCTCAGGTTCCATATCCTTTAACAGTTGCTCCATCACATCATCACCCTACAAAAGCAGTAATGTAATGCAGAGAGGCCTTTCCATGGCAGCCTTCTGACCCCTGCACACAACCCTCTCCACACTGTGTGGCCTCACAGCTCCAGAGTTAATGAGAAATCATCTAATGCCAGCAAAAAACCCCTCAACAAACCAACAACAAAACAAACAAAAACACAAGCCCCAAAGTAAGACCTGCAGTTGGTTCATTTGATGAATTTAAACTTAGAACAACTGTAGATGTTGAATTTCAGACCAGTTTGTTCCTGTTCAAATAAAGAATTTGGGCATCTGGTAGTTTTCTCAGCCTAACAAAAGACATTTTCTATAGGCCATGAGAAGTTGTTTCCTACCCTGGCTGCTGTGAGAGTTTAGAAATCAGATTCTGTTTAATGGCCCTTTTCTACTCACTTGATCTAAGTCTTTTTTTGATTATTATTTTGCATAAGCAATTCTTTGTCCTTGGTATAGTTGCATAGATTAGGTTTATGCCCTTAGCCTTTCTCTTAGTAGCCTAGCTAGCTGAACATTGTAGATTGAGCTGAAAAAACAGATTCACCATGCCTCTCTTTTATAATTCTTTCTTTCTTTCTTTCTTTCTTTCTTTCTTTCTTTCTTTCTTTCTTTCTTTCTTTCTTTCTTTCTTTCTTTCTTTCTTTCTTTCTTTC